>NC_092272.1:2627700-2695200 GCF_036320965.1 Panulirus ornatus | reverse complement strand
ATAAATGTGTTTTATTGATATACTCTAACTATATAACCATAATAGCAATTTCACTTCTATGAGGGAGTCGGTCCCTCTTTGTGATAAGACAAATGAAAATGATGACCCAGTGCCTCCAAAAATGGGAGACAGGTAGATAGGAAGATAGATAGATAGATAGATAGATAGGTGAGAGAGAGGTAGGTAGGTAGATAGGTAGATAGGAAGATAGATAGATAGATAGATAGGTGAGAGAGAGGTAGGTAGGTAAATAGGTAGGTAGGAAGATAGATAGATAGATAGGTGAGAGAGAGAGGTAGGTAGGTAGATAGGTAGATAGATAGATAGGTGAGAGAGAGGTAGATAGATAGGAAGATAGATAGATAGATAGGTGAGAGAGAGGTAGATAGATAGATAGATGAGATGAGAGAGAGAGAGAGAGAGAGAGAGAGAGAGAGAGAGAGAGAGAGAGAGAGAGAGAGAGAGAGAGAGAGAGAGAGACGCGTAGTGCTTAAGGGGGGAGGGGGACAGGCCTAACAGACAGAATTAACCTGTCAGGGGAGGGGGATGGGGGGGGGGGTTGCGTAGAAGAGCCATCGCCATCGAGGTAATGACATCCTTTGTGTGTGTGTGTGTGTGTGTGTGTGTGTGTGTGTGTGTGTGTGTGTGTGTGTGTGTGTGTGTGTGTGTGTGTGTGTGTGTGTGTGTGAGGGAGGGGCACACCCATCACGTCTCTCGCTAATGACCTGTCATTGTAGGCGCACACACGGCATGACCTTCCCCCCCCTCCCCCCCTCTCTCTCTACCCCCCTCCCCCCTGTCTCTCTACCCCTCCCCCCCACCCCCACCAACAGCCACGCCCACGGCGATGTGGAAGACACACACACACACACACACACACACACACACACACACACACAGTGCAGCTGTCACGCCAGACGTAAGGTGATGATGATGATGTTGTGTTGTGTGGCGATGATGTTTGTTGGTTTAGTGCTAAACCTGACTCTCTCTCTCTCTCTCTTCTCTCTCTCTCTCCTCTCCAGGACCCCTTTTCCTGTACACTTCTTTTCCTTCTTCATTTTGGACGTTTTTTCTTCGTACCGCAGCCGCTTCTTCTCCTCTTCCATACTCTCGTCGTCTTGGACTCCCTTCGTGCATCGCTAATTTTCTGTCTCTTCTTTTCTGTAAGAAGTCTTCTTCGTTCGAGTCTTCGTCGCTGAATAGTGTGTCCGGAGACCTTTTTCTACTACATTTCAACGCCTTATCGCTAATTTTCTGTCTCTTCTCTTTCTGTAAGTATTGTTCTTCGTCGCTGAATAGTGTGTCCGGAGACCTTTTTCTACTACATTTCTACTCCTTATCGCTAATTTTCTGTCTCTTCTCTTTCTGTAAGTATTGTTCTTCGTCGCTGAATAGTGTGTCCGGAGACCTTTTTCTACTACATTTCTACTCCTTATCGCTAATTTTCTGTCTCTTCTCTTTCTGTAAGTATTCTTCGTTCGAGTCTTCATCGCTGAATAGTGTGTCCAGAGACCTTTTTCTACTACATTTCAACGCCTTATCGCTAATTTTCTGTCTCTTCTTTTCTGTAAGAAGTCTTCTTCGTTCGAATCTTCATCGCTGAATAGTGTGTCCGGAGACCTTTTTCTACTACATTTCTACTCCTTATCGCTAATTTTCTGTCTCTTCTTTTCTGTAAGAAGTCTTCTTCGTTCGAATCTTCGTCGCTGAATAGTGTGTCCGGAGACTTTTTCTACTACATTTCAACGCCTTATCGCTAATTTTCTGTCTCTTCTCTTTCTGTAAGAAGTCTTCTTCGTTCGAGTCTTCATCGCTGAATAGTGTGTCCGGAGACCTTTTTCTACTACATTTCAACGCCTTATCGCTAATTTTCTGTCTCTTCTTTTCTGTAAGAAGTCTTCTTCGTTCGAGTCTTCATCGCTGAATAGTGTGTCGGAGACCTTTTTCTACTACATTTCAACGCCTTATCGCTAATTTTCTGTCTCTTCTTTTCTGTAAGAAGTCTTCTTCGTTCGAGTCTTCGTCGCTGAATAGTGTGTCCGGAGACCTTTTTCTACTACATTTCAACGCCTTATCGCTAATTTTCTGTCTCTTCTTTTCTGTAAGAAGTCTTCTTCGTTCGAATCTTCATCGCTGAATAGTGTGTCCGGAGACCTTTTTCTACTACATTTCAACGCCTTATCGCTAATTTTCTGTCTCTTCTCTTTCTGTAAGTATTCTTCGTTCGAGTCTTCATCGCTGAATAGTGTGTCCGGAGACCTTTTTCTACTACATTTCAACGCCTTATCGCTAATTTTCTGTCTCTTCTCTTTCTGTAAGAAGTCTTCTTCGTTCGAATCTTCATCGCTGAATAGTGTGTCCGGAGACCTTTTTCTACTACATTTCAACGCCTTATCGCTAATTTTCTGTCTCTTCTCTTTCTGTAAGTATTCTTCGTTCGAGTCTTCGTCGCTGAATAGTGTGTCGGAGACCTTTTTCTACTACATTTCAACGCCTTATCGCTAATTTTCTGTCTCTTCTCTTTCTGTAAGAAGTCTTCTTCGTTCGAGTCTTCATCGCTGAATAGTGTGTCCGGAGACCTTTTTCTACTACATTTCAACGCCTTATCGCTAATTTTCTGTCTCTTCTCTTTCTGTAAGAAGTCTTCTTCGTTCGAATCTTCATCGCTGAATAGTGTGTCCAGAGACCTTTTTCTACTACATTTCAACGCCTTATCGCTAATTTTCTGTCTCTTCTCTTTCTGTAAGAAGTCTTCTTCGTTCGAGTCTTCATCGCTGAATAGTGTGTCCGGAGACCTTTTTCTACTACATTTCTACTCCTTATCGCTAATTTTCTGTCTCTTCTCTTTCTGTAAGAAGTCTTCTTCGTTCGAATCTTCATCGCTGAATAGTGTGTCGGAGACCTTTTTCTACTACATTTCTACTCCTTATCGCTAATTTTCTGTCTCTTCTTTTCTGTAAGAAGTCTTCTTCGTTCGAGTCTTCATCGCTGAATAGTGTGTCGGAGACCTTTTTCTACTACATTTCTACTCCTTATCGCTAATTTTCTGTCTCTTCTTTTCTGTAAGAAGTCTTCTTCGTTCGAGTCTTCGTCGCTGAATAGTGTGTCCGGAGACCTTTTTCTACTACATTTCAACGCCTTATCGCTAATTTTCTGTCTCTTCTCTTTCTGTAAGTATTGTTCTTCGTCGCTGAATAGTGTGTCGGAGACCTTTTTCTACTACATTTCAACGCCTTATCGCTAATTTTCTGTCTCTTCTTTTCTGTAAGAAGTCTTCTTCGTTCGAGTCTTCGTCGCTGAATAGTGTGTCCGGAGACCTTTTTCTACTACATTTCAACGCCTTATCGCTAATTTTCTGTCTCTTCTTTTCTGTAAGAAGTCTTCTTCGTTCGAATCTTCATCGCTGAATAGTGTGTCCGGAGACCTTTTTCTACTACATTTCAACGCCTTATCGCTAATTTTCTGTCTCTTCTTTTCTGTAAGAAGTCTTCTTCGTTCGAGTCTTCATCGCTGAATAGTGTGTCGGAGACCTTTTTCTATACATTTCAACGCCTTATCGCTAATTTTCTGTCTCTTCTCTTTCTGTAAGTATTGTTCTTCGTCGCTGAATAGTGTGTCGGAGACCTTTTTCTACTACATTTCAACGCCTTATCGCTAATTTTCTGTCTCTTCTCTTTCTGTAAGTATTCTTCGTTCGAGTCTTCATCGCTGAATAGTGTGTCCGGAGACCTTTTTCTACTACATTTCAACGCCTTATCGCTAATTTTCTGTCTCTTCTCTTTCTGTAAGAAGTCTTCTTCGTTCGAATCTTCATCGCTGAATAGTGTGTCCGGAGACCTTTTTCTACTACATTTCAACGCCTTATCGCTAATTTTCTGTCTCTTCTCTTTCTGTAAGTATTGTTCTTCGTCGCTGAATAGTGTGTCGGAGACCTTTTTCTACTACATTTCAACGCCTTATCGCTAATTTTCTGTCTCTTCTCTTTCTGTAAGAAGTCTTCTTCGTTCGAATCTTCATCGCTGAATAGTGTGTCGGAGACCTTTTTCTACTACATTTCAACGCCTTATCGCTAATTTTCTGTCTCTTCTCTTTCTGTAAGTATTGTTCTTCGTCGCTGAATAGTGTGTCGGAGACCTTTTTCTATACATTTCAACGCCTTATCGCTAATTTTCTGTCTCTTCTCTTTCTGTAAGTATTGTTCTTCGTCGCTGAATAGTGTGTCCGGAGACCTTTTTCTACTACATTTCAACGCCTTATCGCTAATTTTCTGTCTCTTCTTTTCTGTAAGAAGTCTTCTTCGTTCGAGTCTTCGTCGCTGAATGAGCTATCCAGGACCCCTTTTCCTGTACACTTCTTTTCTTCTTCATTTTGGACGTTTTTTCTTCGTACCGCAGCCGCTTCTTCTCCTCTTCCCCGCTCTCACTCTTCCCCCGCTCTCACTCTTCCCCCGCTCTCCTCTTCCCCGATCTCCTCTTCCCCGCTCTCCTCTTCCCTGCTCTCCTCTTCCCCGCTCTCCTCTTCCCCTGCTCTCCTCTTCCCCGCTCTCCTCTCCCCTGCTCTCCTCTTCCCCGCTCTCCTCTCCCCTGCTCTCCTCTTCCCCGCTCTCCTCTTCCCGCTCTCCTCTTCCCCGCTCTCCTCTCCCCTGCTCTCCTCTTCCCCGCTCTCCTCTTCCCCGCTCTCCTCTTCCCCGCTCTCCTCTTCCCGCTCTCCTCTTCCCCGCTCTCCTCTTCCCCGCTCTCCTCTTCCCCGCTCTCCTCTTCCCCGCTCTCCTCTTCCCCGCTCTCCTCTTCCCCGCTCTCCTCTTCCCCTGCTCTCCTCTTCCCCGCTCTCCTCTTCCCTGCTCTCCTCTTCCCCGCTCTCCTCTTCCCTGCTCTCCTCTTCCCCGCTCTCCTCTTCCCCGCTCTCCTCTTCCCTGCTCTCCTCTTCCCCGCTCTCCTCTTCCCCGCTCTCCTCTTCCCCGCTCTCCTCTTCCCCGCTCTCCTCTTCCCCGCTCTCTCCCGCTCTCCTCTTCCCCTGCTCTCCTCTTCCCCGCTCTCCTCTTCCCCGCTCTCCTCTTCCCCGCTCTCCTCTTCCCCGCTCTCCTCTTCCCCGCTCTCCTCTTCCCCGCTCTCCTCTTCCCCGCTCTCCTCTTCCCCGCTCTCCTCTTCCCCGCTCTCCTCTTCCCCGCTCTCCTCTTCCCCGCTCTCCTCTTCCCCGCTCTCCTCTTCCCTGCTCTCCTCTTCCCCGCTCTCCTCTTCCCTGCTCTCCTCTTCCCCGCTCTCCTCTTCCCCGCTCTCCTCTTCCCCGCTCTCCTCTTCCCCGCTCTCCTCTTCCCCTGCTCTCCTTTTCCCCGCTCTCCTCTTCCCCGCTCTCCTCTCCCCTGCTCTCCTCTCCCCTGCTCTCCTCTCCCCTGCTCTCCTCTTCCCCGCTCTCCTCTTCCCGCTCTCCTTTTCCCCGCTCTCCTTTTCCCCGCTCTCCTCTTCCCCGCTCTCCTCTTCCCCGCTCTCCTCTTCCCTGCTCACCTCTCTCCCTCTCTCGCTCTCCCTCTCTCCTCTCCTCTCCCTCTCTCCCTCTCTCTTCTCTCTCTCCTCCTCCCCTCTCTCTCTCCCGCTCTCCTCCCTCTCTCCCTCCCCCTCTCCTCTCCTCCCCTCCCTCTCTCTCTCTCCGTCCTCCCTTCCTCTCCTCTCTCCTCCCTCTCTCTCCCTCTCTCTCTCTCTTCTCCTCCTCCCTCTCCTCTCCTCTCTCCCTCTCGCTCCTCCCCTCCTCTTCTCTCTCCCTCTCTCTCTCTCCTCTCCCTCTCCTCTCCCTCCTCTCCTCTCCCTCCTCTCTCCTCTTCCTCCTGCTCTCTCTCTCTCCTCCTGCCTCTCCTCTCTCTCCTCTCTCTCCCCTCCTCTCCTCTCTCTCTCTCTCCTCTCTCCCTCTCCTCCTCCTTCGCCTCCCCTCTCTTCTCCTCTCTCCTCCTCTCCTCCTCCTCCTCCTCCTCTCTCCTCTCTCCTCTGCTCTCCTCTCCTCTCCTCTCTCCTCTTCCTTGCTCTCCTCTTCCCCGCTCTCCTCTTCCTTGCTCTCCTCCTCCTCGCTCTCCTCTTCCTCGCTCTCCTCTTCCTCGCTCTCCTCTTCCCCGCTCTCTTCTTCCTTGCTCTCTTCCTCCCCGCTCTCCTCTTCCCCGCTCTCCTCTTCCTCGCTCTCCTCTTCCTCGCTCTCCTCTTCCCCGCTCTCCTCTTCCTCGCTCTCCTCTTCCTCGCTCTCCTCTTCCTCGCTCTCCTCCTCCTCGCTCTCTTCCTCCCCGCTCTCCTCTTCCCCGCTCTCCTCTTCCCCGCTCTCCTCTTCCCCGCTCTCCTCCTCCTCGCTCTCCTCCTCCTCGCTCTCCTCTTCCCCGCTCTCCTCTTCCTCGCTCTCCTCTTCCTCGCTCTCCTCTTCCATGTACATAGCACCATGCTCTTTGTTGAAATCATCCTCTTCCTTGCTGTTGCTCTTTGGAGAGGAAGAGGATGTCTCCTCCTCCTCCTCCCCCTCCTCCTCCTCCCCTCCTCCTCCCCCTCCTCCTCCTTCTTCTTCATCCACTTTGATGTAAGCAGCGGGGAAGAATACTAATCACTTACATCCAATATTGTTTTTAGGTTGTCCTGAGTCCTTTCCGGAAAGTCCATACTGAACATCTCACTGATACTCATATCAGCCTCCTCTGACTTGGCATCATACGCGTCCTCTAGGTCGAGTTGGATGTCCGGGGACGTCTTTCTATTGCTTTTCTGGTTCTTTTTGCTAACCTACTGTCTGTTTTTCTTCTTCTTCTTCTGTGAGTAGCCACCCTCTTTGTCTTCTCCACTGGATGTTGAGTTCGGGGACGTGTTTCTATTGCGTTTCTAGTTATTTTTGCTAACCTACTATTTCTTCTTCTTCTATGAATAGTCATCTTCTTCCGAGTCTTCGTCGCCAAATGAGCTATCCAGGACCCCTTTTCCTGTACACTTCTTTTCCTTCTTCATTTTGGACGTTTTTTCTTCGTACCGCAGCCGCTTCTTCTCCTCTTCCATACTCTCGTCGTCTTGGGACTCCCTTCGTGCATCGCTAATTTTCTGTCTCTTCTCTTTCTGTAAGAAGTCTTCTTCGTTCGAGTCTTCGTCGCTGAATAGTGTGTCCGGAGACCTTTTTCTACTACATTTCAACGCCTTATCGCTAATTTTCTGTCTCTTCTCTTTCTGTAAGAAGTCTTCTTCGTTCGAGTCTTCATCGCTGAATAGTGTGTCCGGAGACCTTTTTCTACTACATTTCAACGCCTTATCGCTAATTTTCTGTCTCTTCTCTTTCTGTAAGAAGTCTTCTTCGTTCGAGTCTTCATCGCTGAATAGTGTGTCCAGAGACCTTTTTCTACTACATTTCTACTCCTTATCGCTAATTTTCTGTCTCTTCTCTTTCTGTAAGTATTGTTCTTCGTCGCTGAATAGTGTGTCCGGAGACCTTTTTCTACTACATTTCAACGCCTTATCGCTAATTTTCTGTCTCTTCTCTTTCTGTAAGAAGTCTTCTTCGTTCGAGTCTTCGTCGCTGAATAGTGTGTCCGGAGACCTTTTTCTACTACATTTCTACTCCTTATCGCTAATTTTCTGTCTCTTCTCTTTCTGTAAGTATTCTTCGTTCGAGTCTTCGTCGCTGAATGAGCTATCCAGGACCCCTTTTCCTGTACACTTCTTTTCCTTCTTCATTTTGGACGTTTTTTCTTCGTACCGCAGCCGCTTCTTCTCCTCTTCCATACTCTCGTCGTCTTGGGACTCCCTTCGTGCATCGCTAATTTTCTGTCTCTTCTCTTTCTGTAAGAAGTCTTCTTCGTTCGAATCTTCATCGCTGAATAGTGTGTCCGGAGACCTTTTTCTACTACATTTCAACGCCTTATCGCTAATTTTCTGTCTCTTCTCTTTCTGTAAGAAGTCTTCTTCGTTCGAGTCTTCATCGCTGAATAGTGTGTCCAGAGACCTTTTTCTACTACATTTCAACGCCTTATCGCTAATTTTCTGTCTCTTCTCTTTCTGTAAGAAGTCTTCTTCGTTCGAGTCTTCATCGCTGAATAGTGTGTCCGGAGACCTTTTTCTACTACATTTCTACTCCTTATCGCTAATTTTCTGTCTCTTCTCTTTCTGTAAGTATTGTTCTTCGTCGCTGAATAGTGTGTCCGGAGACCTTTTTCTACTACATTTCAACGCCTTATCGCTAATTTTCTGTCTCTTCTCTTTCTGTAAGAAGTCTTCTTCGTTCGAGTCTTCGTCGCTGAATAGTGTGTCCGGAGACCTTTTTCTACTACATTTCTACTCCTTATCGCTAATTTTCTGTCTCTTCTCTTTCTGTAAGTATTCTTCGTTCGAGTCTTCGTCGCTGAATGAGCTATCCAGGACCCCTTTTCCTGTACACTTCTTTTCCTTCTTCATTTTGGACGTTTTTTCTTCGTACCGCAGCCGCTTCTTCTCCTCTTCCATACTCTCGTCGTCTTGGGACTCCCTTCGTGCATCGCTAATTTTCTGTCTCTTCTCTTTCTGTAAGAAGTCTTCTTCGTTCGAATCTTCATCGCTGAATAGTGTGTCCGGAGACCTTTTTCTACTACATTTCAACGCCTTATCGCTAATTTTCTGTCTCTTCTCTTTCTGTAAGAAGTCTTCTTCGTTCGAATCTTCGTCGCTGAATAGTGTGTCCGGGGATGGTACTGTATATTTCTAGTTGCGAATTTACGCTGTCTTCTCCATCTATAAATAGTCGTCTTCCGAGTCTTCTAGCGAGTCTTCATCGCTGAATAGTGTATCCAGGGATTCTGTATAACTTGTATTGGCCTCATAGGCAATCCGTTCTCTCATTTTATATAAATAGTCACTCATGCCCATGTTCTCTCCGCTGACTGGGGTGTCCAGGGAACTTTCTCTGTCACAGTCCTAGTCTTCATTGCTAATCCCGAGCCCATAGTCTTCCTCTCCCGTGTCTTCTTCGCTGAATGAGGAGGCGTCCAGGGAGCGTTTTTCATGAGCCTTACAGACTTCCTCGATAATCCGTTGTCTGAGTTTCAATAAATAGTCACCCACGTCCATTTCGTCTCCGCTGAATGAAGCGAGGTCCTGGAATCTTTTTCTGTCCCTTCCCATGTCTTCTCCACCGGAATGGGGGGTGTTCATTGGTCGTTTTCTACCACATTTCTAGTCATTGCTGCTAACGTTTTGTCTCTACTTCCCTTGTAAACAGTCATCTTCTTCTGTGTCCTCTATGCTTAATGACGTGTCCAGGGTCAGTTTTTGTGTACATTTTTAGTCCTCACAGTTAATCCCACGTCTCTTATCCTTCAGTGAATATTTTCCCGTGACCTTCCCGCTGCTTGGCTTCAAAATATCTTTACCCTTTTGCACTTCGTGTTTCCGGTACATGTTGTTATGATTCGTTACCTAAACTTACTCGTTAGACCGAAGTCTCGTCCAATAGAATATACGGGATGAGATGATTATTAGCAAAGGTAGTAGTTACCATAGAGATGTAAATTAGAAATTAGAAATATAGAAGGGAAGTTCAGACATGTTTATAGAGTAGATAAGATGTATAGTGAAGATTAGGACAGTGTAGAATAGTGTATATTTGTAGACAAGGGTACTACTGTAAAGATAGATGAATGGAATAGTGCAGATGCTTGGGAAATTAGGTATGATATAGATATTTGGGAAATTGTGTTGAAGAAGAGTAAATTGTTGGGATAATATACCGGAAAGTTACATGCAGATGAGAAATTATGAGAGAGGCTTAGATATATATACGGGGCATTGTAAAATTTGGGTGAACAGTTAAGATACCAGATTGGAATGGAAGAAAGTAGACAGATGACATGGTGTAGATAGAACGAGTTGTAGCTTGATGGTCAGTTAGGTATTTAGCTTAAATACGGACAACCCTCAAGAATATAACAAGAACGGTGAATCATGAATGAATACAGTGTTTTGTTATCCTGTCGTGGAAATTGTAATAACTGTCAATTGTGAATCAGTGCAGTGTTGTATTATCCTGTAGTGAAGATATTAATAATTTGAATCATGAATCAGTAGAGTGCAGCATTATCCGGTAGTGAAGATAGCAGTAGCTTCGAATCATGAATCAGTAGAGTGCAGCATTATCCGGTAGTGAAGATAGCAGTAGCTTCGAATCATGAATCAGTAGAGTGCAGTATGATCCAGTAGTGAAGATAGCAATAGCTTCGAATCATGAATCAGTAGAGTGCAGCATTATCCGGTAGTGAAGATAGCAATAGTTTCGAATCATGAATCAGTAGAGTGCAGTATTATCCAGTAGTGAAGATAGCAATAGCTTCGAATCATGAATCAGTAGGGTGCATTATTATCCGGTAGTGAAGATAGCAATAGTTTCGAATCATGAATCAGTAGAGTGCAGTATTATCCAGTAGTGAAGATAGCAATAGCTTCGAATCATGAATCAGTAGAGTGCAGTATTATCCAGTAGTGAAGATAGCAATTGTGGTATATTATCTGGTAGTGAAGATAAGAGTAAGCAATCTGTGTTGTGGTGGTCGTCGTCCACGATGCTGAGCGATGGGTCTGACGTGTCCGGATCGCTAAAGGGGTTTCTTCGGTTGTCTGACTCACTTTCGTCTGACCTGCTAAATGACCAATGCTCGTCACTAACCCCGTATTTTCGTCCGTTGTCTGATACACTTTCGTCTGACCTGCTAAACGACCAATGCTCGTCACTAACCCCGTGTCTCATAGTCGGTGAATAGTCATCTTCCTTGTCCTCTCCGCTGAATGAGGACCATTTTCCATCATCTTTCTAGTCCTCATAGCTACTCCTCTATCTCTTATTCTACAGCAAATAGTCATCCTCTTCCCTCTCCTTTCCGCTGAATGAGGCGTCCAGGAGACGTTTTCTATCAAATTTCCTCTCAGTCCTCATTTCTTCTCCCTCATCCACTTCCTGACCCTCATCCTCTTACTATCCCTCATCCACTTCCTCTCCCTCATCGACTTCCTGGCCCTCATCCTCTTTCTCTCCTTCATCCACTTCCTGATATGTTTACACAGTAGATAAGATGTATGGTGAAGATTAGGGCGGTGTAGAACAGGGTATACTGTAGACAAGGGTACCACTGTATAGATGAATGGGATAGTGCAGATGCCTCCGAAATTGTGGATGTATAGATATTTGGGAAATTGTGTTGAAGAAGAGTGAATTGTTGGGATAATATACCGGAAAGGTATATGCAGATGAGAAATTATGAGAGAGGCTTAGATATATATACGGGGCATTGTAAAATTTGGGTGAACAGTTAAGATTCCAGATTGGAATGGAAGAAAGTAGACAGATGACATGGTGTAGATAGAACGAGTTGTAGCTTGATGGTCAGTTAGGTATTTAGCTTAAATACGGACAACCCTCAAGAATATAACAAGAACGGTGAATCATGAATGAATACAGTGTTTTGTTATCCTGTCGTGGAAATTGTAATAACTGTCAATTGTGAATCAGTGCAGTGTTGTATTATCCTGTAGTGAAGATATTAATAATTTGAATCATGAATCAGTAGAGTGCAGCATTATCCGGTAGTGAAGATAGCAGTAGCTTCGAATCATGAATCAGTAGAGTGCAGTATCATCCAGTAGTGAAGATAGCAATAGTTTCGAATCATGAATCAGTAGAGTGCAGTATCATCCAGTAGTGAAGATAGCGATAGCTTCGAATCATGAATCAGTAGAGTTCAGCATTATCCGGTAGTGAAGATAGCAGTAGCTTCGAATCATGAATCAGTAGAGTGCAGTATTATCCAGTAGTGAAGATAGCAATAGCTTCGAATCATGAATCAGTAGAGTGCAGTATTATCCGGTAGTGAAGATAGCAATTGTGGTATATTATCTGGTAGTGAAGATAAGAATAAGCAACATAATGATTCATTACAACATTTATCTATTTTTTTTTTCAAACTAGAAATAGAAAATGGAAGTTTGTGGACAATGTTGTTGGTAATGTAAGTGAGAATGGGAGGCTGGCCGGAATGGTTATCCCCTCTGTGCTTGTTCGTATATCGGACGTTATCTCGTCGGCTGGGATGGAGATCTACTAAATCTTTCCCTAATCATCATGGTTTGATCGCTGCTGCTCTGATGCCTGTCGCAGCTGGGACACAACTCCCCTTTTTCTGAATCTCTGTCCGCTTTGCATATTTGTGTTGGAATCACTGCAATAAAAGGCATAGAGCAGTTAATGAGAAGTGTACTGTACGTAGTGAGGGGATGAGTCTTGATGAGGGTCATTTAGATCAATCTTTATCATCACTTTGGAAACAAGTGACATAGCCATATTGCTCGGGCAACCCCAAGAGTTTAGATTTATTCTAGTGTCCATCGTGGCCACTAGTGGGGAAAATAAAGTTGATGAGATATAATAGAACTCAATAGCAATATTGGGAATAAACTTTTGTTGCTTTTATTGAAATGGAAAAGAGAAGAATTGCCAAAGCACTCAGCCAAAGCAGCATCATCTTTGAAAAATTTGAATATCATTTATAGAACAAGAGATATATTTTCATTCCTTCCAGATGCCCTTTGAGGTTGCATCAATGGAACAGAAGTTTTTGGAAGCACGGAAGCAGTTAAATATTACTCAAAAATGTCTTGCCCTAAGACGACACCACCCTGGCTCTCCAAGACCGGCCGATTTATGTCCAGTACTTTGTCATTCACTCAAAGTTTTGAGGAGATATATTCTATTGGTTCTAAATGAAGGTACCCTAGATCTTTCATTGATGAATCCCTTAAGTGCTCTCTGATGAATCTTCCCCTTCACCCTGATTCTTCCTTCCTCAGTCTCCTCAGCGTCTTCCCCTTTTCCGCTTCGCAAACAATTTTACGAAGAATTCGTAATCGCTATTACTTTCAGACGTACTCAATTCATCGTCACCCATGCACTCGTCCTCTCGGCCAACACGGTTGGCCCTGCCGGGTTGGCCCTTATTCCTCTCGTCGTGATCTGACCCGCCTTTCTCTGAGGTGAATTCCTGGCCCTTACTTTCTCCGCTTTGCTTGTTCTTTGGTGAATGACTGTCTTCCTCCGTGTCCTCTCCGCTGGAAGAGGCGTCCCGGCGCCTTTTTTTCTAACGTTTCTAGCACTCGCTACTCCTGCGTCGCTTTTTCTTTGGTGAATGACTGTCTTCCTCCGTGTCCTCTCCGCTGGACGAAGTGTCCCGGCGCCTTTTTTTCTAACGTTTCTAGCACTCGCTACTCCTGCGTCGCTTTTTCTTTGGTGAATGACTGTCTTCCTCCGTGTCCTCTCCGCTGGAAGAGGCGTCCCGGCGCCTTTTTTTCTAACGTTTCTAGCACTCGCTACTCCTGCGTCGCTTGTTCTTTGGTGAATGACTGTCTTCCTCCGTGTCCTCTCCGCTGGACGAAGTGTCCCGGCGCCTTTTTTTCTAACGTTTCTAGCACTCGCTACTCCTCCTGCGTCGCTTGTTCTTTGGTGAATGACTGTCTTCCTCCGTGTCCTCTCCGCTGGAAGAGGCGTCCCGGCGCCTTTTTTTCTAACGTTTCTAGCACTCGCTACTCCTGCGTCGCTTGTTCTTTGGTGAATGACTGTCTTCCTCCGTGTCCTCTCCGCTGGACGAAGTGTCCCGGCGCCTTTTTTTCTAACGTTTCTAGCACTCGCTACTCCTCCTGCGTCGCTTGTTCTTTGGTGAATGACTGTCTTCCTCCGTGTCCTCTCCGCTGGAAGAGGCGTCCCGGCGCCTTTTTTTCTAACGTTTCTAGCACTCGCTACTCCTGCGTCGCTTGTTCTTTGGTGAATGACTGTCTTCCTCCGTGTCCTCTCCGCTGGACGAAGTGTCCCGGCGCCTTTTTTTCTAACGTTTCTAGCACTCGCTACTCCTCCTGCGTCGCTTGTTCTTTGGTGAATGACTGTCTTCCTCCGTGTCCTCTCCGCTGGAAGAGGCGTCCCGGCGCCTTTTTTTCTAACGTTTCTAGCACTCGCTACTCCTGCGTCGCTTGTTCTTTGGTGAATGACTGTCTTCCTCCGTGTCCTCTCCGCTGGACGAGGTGTCCCGGCGCCTTTTTCTTTTGCGGTTTTTCTCCGACGACATTTCCGACGATTCTTCCTCACTGTCATCCTCTTCCTCACTGTCATCCTCTTCCTCGCTGTCATCCTCTTCCTCGCTGTCATCCTCTTCCTCACTGTCATCCTCTTCCTCACTGTCATCCTCTTCCTCACTATCATCCTCTTCCTCACTGTCATCCTCTTCCTCACTGTCATCCTCTTCCTCACTGTCATCCTCTTCCTCACTATCATCCTCTTCCTCACTGTCATCCTCTTCCTCACTGTCATCCTCTTCCTCACTGTCATCCTCTTCCTCACTGTCATCCTCTTCCTCACTGTCATCCTCTTCCTCACTGTCATCCTCTTCCTCACTGTCATCCTCTTCCTCGCTGTCATCCTCTTCCTCGCTGTCATCCTCTTCCTCACTGTCATCCTCTTCCTCACTGTCATCCTCTTCCTCACTGTCATCCTCAGCGTCATCCTCATCTTCATCCTCATCCTCATCTTCATCCTCATCTTCATGCTCGTCCTCACTCATCATCTCTGTCAACAATTTTTAGATGAATTCTTATTCCTCACGACTCAAGTGTTCTCCTTTACCCTTTTCCTCACCCTCTTCTTTTTCCTATTTCTCTTCCTCGCTGTCTTCCTATCCCTCTTCCTTTTCTTCATCCTCAGCGTCTTCCTCATCCTCATCTTCATCCTCAGCGTCTTCCTCATCCTCATCGTCATCCACACCCATCATCTATTTAAACATGTATGAGATGAATTTTGATTCCTCACGACTCCAGTCTTCTCCCTTACCCTCACCCTCACCCTCTACCTCATCCTGACCCTCATCCTCACCCTCCATCTCATCCTAACCCTCAACTTCTATCTCACCCTAACCCTCACCTTCTATCTCACCCTAACCCTCACCCTCATAATCGTCTTCATACTCGTCCTCACTGTCAAACATCTCCTCCTCATCATCCTCCTCCTCCTCATCCTCCTCTTCCTCCTCATCACTATCAGAAGTTTCCGTTTCCCAATACTCGTCACTCGTGTGATACGCCAAGAGGCCAGAACCTGCGTATCTACCATGACGCCAGTACTTATAGTAGCGTTCTCTGTCGCAGTAATAGCCTTCTTCATAGTATTTTTCTACGGAATAATCTTCGTCCTCCGTGTCGGGAACATCATCGCTGTTCTCAGTAATCACAGCTTCCTTAGTTGTCTATAACAATTTCTCCTCCTCGTTTTCCTCCTCCTCCTCCTCCTCCTTATATTGATCGCTGTCGTCAATATCACTTACCACATCGTCACTCTCCTCAAAGATGCACTGGTGGTAATTCACCGAGCATGTCCACTGATTGCGGTCTATTGCCTGCTTTTTCCATATCTCCTTCATCCGCTTCCTCTCCAGCCATTAGTCTTTCTGTGTATCCCTCCTCTCTTCTCTCCTCGTTTGCCACTATATCTCATTAAGCTCTTTTTCTGAGATTTCTTCTTCTTCTTCCTCTTCAGAAGATTTCTCACACTCCTCCTTTGTCTCGTCTACCACGGCTAGCGCGTCTACAGAATTCATTACCTGTTCATCACTCACTTCCACTTCCTCGTCTGCATGAGCTGCGTTGATATATGTTTGACACCGCCATATCTTTCTCTCACAGGTGAAGCATTACCATTTATCGCCGTCCTCATCCGAGCTATGGAGTCGGTAATCGTTCCTCTTCTCCGGGGTCGTTTCTGACTCGCAGTCTTCGACGGTGACCTCCCCCTTCGGAACCCCTTCGTCGCTAGCCATGTAATCCGTGGTGCTAAGCGAAACTCCCGACGGCGATTCGGAGATGTCGTCGTCAGAGAGGTAATTCCAGTCGTACGGGCCGCCCTCTTGGATGCGTTCCGATTTCCCGGTTGCCTTAAAGCCGAGGAGCTCTGAGCTGCGAGACATGGCATCCCACTCACTCATCCGCTGTCTCTTATCCCGCAAATATCGCCCTAAATCCGAGACTTCCCAGCCGCATGGGGCTCTCCGCAGCGGTGCACGACCGCGGGCTGGCCTGTCAGTTTGTCTATATGTTGTGGTCCGTTGATTGGCGCGTTCTGATTGGGTTCCTCCTCGTTCGTCGCCGTCCACGGTAGGCGGATCCCTCCTCTCAAAACCCCATGCCACTCTCGTGTCGCGGTAGAATCTTGTAGTGTCCATTTTTGTTCTAAGCTTGAAATTTAATCATCCCCGTCCACACCCCATCCTTCTCGGAGATATACATAGTTCACATACACCTTCTCAAATATTAGTAAAGATGGAAGACGGTAATAGTGATGATAATACAGATAAATGCACTTCCGTCGGGAGATATTGGTAATAGTGATGATGAGACATAAATGCACTTCCGTCGGGAGATATTGGTAATAGTGATGATGAGACATAAATGCGCTTCCGTCGGGAGATATTGGTAATAGTGATGATGAGACATAAATGCGCTTCCGTCGGGAGATATTGGTAATAGTGATGATGAGACATAAATGCGCTTCCGTCGGGAGATATTGGTAATAGTGATGATGAGACATAAATGCGCTTCCGTCGGGAGATATTGGTAATAGTGATGATGAGACATAAATGCGCTTCCGTCGGGGGATATTGCTAATAATGATGATGAGACAGATAGATGCGGTGGGGGAGGGGGCGAAAATTCTGGGAGCATTGAAGAATGTGTGGAAGTCGAGAACATTATCTCGGAAAGCAAAAATGGGTATGTTTGAAGGAATAGTGGTTCCAACAATGTTGTATGGTTGTGAGGCGTGGGCTATGGATAGAGTTGTGCGGAGGAGGGTGGATGTGCTGGAAATGAGATGTTTGAGGACAATATGTGGTGTGGGGTGGTTTGATCGAGTAAGTAATGTAAGGGTAAGAGAGATGTGTGGAAATAAAAAGAGCGTAGTTGAGAGAGCAGAAGAGGGTGTTTTGAAACGGTTTGGTCACATGGAGAGAATGAATGAGGAAAGATTGACCAAGAGGATATATGTGTCAGAGGTAGACGGAACGAGAAGTGGGAGACCAAATTGGAGGTGGAAAGATGGAGTGAAAAAGATTTTGAGTGATCGGGGCCTGAACATGCAGGAGGGTGAAAGGCGTGCAAGGAATAGAGTGAATTGGAACGATGTGGTATACCGGGGTCGACGTGCTATCATTGGATTGAACCAGGGCATTTGAAGCGTCTGGGGTAAACCATGGAAAGTTGTGTGGGGCCTGGATGTGGAAAGGGAGCTGTGGTTTTGGTGCATTATTACATGACAGCTAGAGACTGTGAACGAATGGGGCCTTTGTTGTCTTTTCCTAGCGCTACCTCGCACACATAAGGGGGAAGGGGGTGGTTATTTTCATGTGTGGCGGGGTGGCGATGGGAATGAATAAAGGCAGACAGTATGAATTATGTACATGTGTATATGTGTATATGTCTGTGTGTATATATATATGTATACATTGAGATGTATGGGTATGTATATTTGCGTGGGTGGGCGTGTATGTATATACATGTGTATGTGGGTGGGTTGGGCCATTCTTTCGTCTGTTTCCTTGCGCAACCTCGCTAACGCGGGAGACAGCGACAAAGCAAAATAGTAATATATATATATATATATATATATATGTATATATATATATATATATATATATATATATATATATATATATATATATATATATATATTCAAACTATTCGCCATTTCCCGCATTAGCAAGGTAGCGTTAAGAACAGAGGACTGGGCCTCTGAGGGAATATCCTCACCTGGCCCCCTTCTCTGTTCCTTCTTTTTGAAAAAAAAAAAAAAAAGAGAGGGGAGGATTTCCAGCCCCCCGCTCTCTCCCCTTTTAGTCGCCTTCTACGACACGCAGGGAATACGTGGGAAGTATTCTTTCTCCCCTATACCCAGGGATATATATATATATATATATATATATATATATATATATATATATATATATATATATATATATATATATATATATAAGTGATTGGTTCTCAGTGAATGTAGGTTTGCGGCAGGGGTGTGTGATGTCTCCATGGTTGTTTAATTTGTTTATGGATGGGGTTGTTAGGGAGGTAAATGCAAGAGTTTTGGAAAGAGGGGCAAGTATGAAGTCTGTTGGGGATGAGAGAGCTTGGGAAGTGAGTCAGTTGTTGTTCGCTGATGATACAGCGCTGGTGGCTGATTCATGTGAGAAACTGCAGAAGCTGGTGACTGAGTTTGGTAAAGTGTGTGGAAGAAGAAAGTTAAGAGTAAATGTGAATAAGAGCAAGGTTATTAGGTACAGTAGGGTTGAGGGTCAAGTCAATCGGGAGGTGAGTTTGAATGGAGAAAAACTGGAGGAAGTGAAGTGTTTTAGATATCTGGGAGTGGATCTGGCAGCGGATGGAACCATGGAAGCGGAAGTGGATCATAGGATGGGGGAGGGGGCGAAAGTTCTGGGGGCCTTGAAGAATGTGTGGAAGTCGAGAACATTATCTCGGAAAGCAAAAATGGGTATGTTTGAAGGAATAGTGGTTCCAACAATGTTGTATGGTTGCGAGGCGTGGGCTATGGATAGAGTTGTGCGCAGGAGGATGGATGTGCTGGAAGTGATATGTTTGAGGACAATGTGTGGTGTGAGGTGGTTTGATCGAGTGAGTAACGTAAGGGTAAGAGAGATGTGTGGAAATAAAAAGAGCGTGGTTGAGAGAGCAGAAGAGGGTGTTTTGAAGTGGTTTGGGCACATGGAGAGAATGAGTGAGGAAAGATTGACCAAGAGGATATATGTGTCGGAGGTGGAGGGAACGAGGAGAAGAGGGAGACCAAATTGGAGGTGGAAAGATGGAGTGAAAAAGATTGTGTGTGATCGGGGCCTGAACATGCAGGAGGGTGAAAGGAGGGCAAGGAATAGAGTGAATTGGAGCGATGTGGTATACCGGGGTTGACGTGCTGTCAGTGGATTGAATCAAGGCATGTGAAGCGTCTGGGGTAAACCATGGAAAGCTGTGTAGGTATGTATATTTGCGTGTGTGGACGTATGTATATACATGTGTATGGGGGGGGTTGGGCCATTTCTTTCGTCTGTTTCCTTGCGCTACCTCGCAAACGCGGGAGACAGCGACAAAGCAAAAAAAAAAAAAAAAATATATATATATATATATATATATATATATATATATTCAAGTCAAACAAGACGAATGATTAGAATTGATTAAATTGATAAGGAAAAAGTAGCGCAATCTACTACTTCTGGGATTCATCATCTTGAGGAATGCTCAGTCACGAGAGTTGCAATAAGTAATAGTTAGCCCAAAATCTGACTGTGGAAATAGAGAAAACGAAACTTCATGCAGATCATAGAAAATGAAATAGTGTAGTGGGGTAACTATGCTAAAACGAAACTAACCCGAAGTGGCTGCAGTGACAAGTTAAACACCGCCCCGAAAAACGCAGTTCGGGTCCACTGATATAATAACTCTACGCGATCGTTCATCCACGATCTTATTTTCCGGTATTTAGATAAGTGTGTCATCAGAACATACCAGCAGCGGCTGGCGTGGCGACAGAAACGGGGATGTGGTTAGGTTAGGTTAGCAACTGTTGATGTTGTTGCTGTCGACGATTCTTCTAGCGTCTTTTTTTTTTTTCTTTTTTTCGCGGGTCGGATCAAAGAGGCCATCTTCCACTGCACCTTCAAACCACGGCCCTTCGCATCGCGCCCAAATCATCTTTATCTTCGCTAACTCATTTTGTCGGAGAGCCGACGAGATTCTAGTCTTAACTGTACACCCTTATCTTCACTATATACACCCTTGTCTTCACTGTACGTCCTTATCTTCACTGTACGCCCTTATCTTCAATATACACCCTTATTTTCACTGTGCGCCCTTATCTTCAGTGTGCGCCCTTACCTTTACTGTACACCCTTATCTTCACCACACCCTTATCTTCACTACACCCTTATATTCACTGTACGCCCTTATCTTCACTGTACGCCCTTATCTTCATTGTAGGCCCTTATCTTCAGTGCGCCTTTATCTTCTCTACACCCTTATCTTTCAGCGTAAGCCCTTATCTTCACTACTCCCTTATCTTCACTACACCCTTATCTTCACTACTCCCTTATCTTCAGTACACACGTATCTTCACTACTTAGGCCATCATCACTACATTCCTCCACACACACACACACACACACACACACACACACACACACACACACACACACACACACACACACACACATGAAGGAGAGAAGGGTTGGTTATGTATGGCGCTTCACAGGTTCTCTGGACGTGTCCAGGGAGCGGCCACGGGGTGTCCTGGCCGGTGTAATCAATTATGTCAGTTACTGTGACTCAACCAGCGATGTAGATAACCAGCAAATACTCCACTTGTTGTTCGCTAGAGAGATCCTCCAATATTTTTTTTTTTTTTTTTGCTTTGTCGCTCTCTCCCGCGTTTGCGAGGTAGCGCAAGGAAACAGACGAAAAAATGGCCCAACCCACCCACATACACATGTATATACATACACGTCCACACACGCACATATACATACCTATACACTTCAACATATACATATATGCACATACACAGACATATACATATATACACATGTACATAATTCTTACATGCTTCCTGTATTTATTCCCGTCGCCACCCCGCCACACATGAGATGAGACCTCCCTCCCCCCTCATGTGCGCGAGGTAGCGCTAGGAAAGGACAACAAAGGCCACATTCGTTCACACTCAGTCTCTAGCTGTCATGTAATAATGCACCGAAACCACAGCTCCCTTTCCACATCCAGGCCCCACAGAACTTTCCATGGTTTACCCCAGGCGCTTCACATGCCCTGGTTCAATCCATTGACAGCACGTCGACCCCGGTATACCACATCGTTCCTATTCACTCTATTTCTCGCACGCCTTTCACCCTCCTATATGTTCAGGCCCTGATCGCTCAAAATCATTTTCACTCCATCCTTCCACGTCCAATTTGGTCTCCCGCTTCTTGTTCCCTCCACCTCTGACACAACCTTTCCTCACTCATTCTCTTTATATATCCAAACTATTCCTTCAAACATACCCATTTTTGCTCTCCGAGATAATGATCTCTCCTTCCATACAGTCTTCACCGCTTCCAGAACCTTCGCCCCCTCCCTACCTTGTGACTCACTTCCGCTTTCATGGTTCCAGTCAATGCTAAGTCCACTACCAGATATACCTTCTCCAGATCCATAAATGCTACATACAAATCCATTTGCTTTTCTAGGTATTTCTCACATACATTCTTCAAAGCAAACACCTGATCCTCACATCCTCTACCACTTCTGAAACCACACTGCTCTTCCCCAGTCTGATGCTCTGTACATGCCTTCACCCTCTCAATCAATACCCTCCCATATAATTTACCAGGAATACTCCACAAACTTATACACCTCTGTGGTATTACGTACGCCGGCAAGCTTTGGGAATGATTTGTCGTCTTGTATCCTTATTTATACTATCATTTTGATGATAATGATGATGATGATGATAGAAATAGTGATGTTATTGTAATGATGATGATGATAATAATGATAATAATAATAATAATGATGATAACAAATATAATGATAATGATAACAACAATTATAATAATAATGATAATAAACAATAATAGTGATGATGATGATAATGATTATAATAGAAATGATAATGATAATGATAATGATGATAACAATAATAATAATAATTGATAATAATGATAATAATGATAATGATCATAATAATAATAATAATAATAATAATAATAATAATAATAATAATGATACAAACAATAATATAAATAGTAATGATAATAGTCTCTTCTCCCCTCCCCCCCACCGTCGACCCACACCTCCCCCTGTCATCTAAACACCCCCCCCCCCTCCCCTACCTTTCGCCCATTATTCCACCTCAGGGTCAACAATGGACCCGCCTTCTTCCTCTGCTCACCAGAAATCGTCTGTGTTCACGAGGCTTCTCTGTTGTGTAAATACACGAAGGTGTGGCCCGACCTCAACTGGCAAAAATGGCTTCAGATGTCAAGAAAAATAGATCTTTTTTTCTTCCCACTCTCTCTCTCTCTCTCTCTCTCTCTCTCTCTCTCTCTCTCTCTCTCTCTCTCTCTCTCTCTCTCTCTCTCACCAGAGCTCTGTGTGTGTGTGTGTGTGTGTGTGTGTGTGTGTGTGTGTGTGTGTGTGTGGGTGGGGAAGGGAAGAGAGAGAATACATAGAGGACATAGCGAAGTCAGGTTGGCTTGCGTAGGTGGTGAGTGTGGTGAGCACGCTGGCCATAGGGGACTTGAGGAGAGGGAAATCATCCTTCGTCCGTCTGTCAGGCAAAATAGCAGGACGTCGTGGTGTTATTATTGTTGTTGTGGTTGGTTGTGCATGTTGTTGTGGCTGAGATCAATTTTTTTTTTTTTTGCCACGGGCAGATGTGGCAGTTGACGACTTTGATGCCATCAGCAAGGGGATGGCGGCTAAGTGCCAGCCCCCTGTGCTTGAGGGTCTGATTGGAAGGGGTTGAACAGTGCAGCATCAGCCCCCTGTGCTTGAGGGTCTGATGGGGGGGGGAGGGGTTGAACAGTGCAGCATCAGCCCCCTGTGCTTGAGGGTTTGGTTGTGGGGGGCTGTTGAACAGTGCAGCATTGCCGGAGGACAGAACATGTGATTGAGGAGGAACAACAGATATAACAGAAGACCCCCGATGGAACAGAAGGACGACCCCCCCCCCCCCCCCCCCCCCACCCCACCCATCCCATCTGCTGGAGGAGGGTACTAGCCGAGTGCCTGAAGAGAGAGAGAGAGAGAGAGAGAGAGAGAGAGAGAGAGAGAGAGAGAGAGAGAGAGGGATATTGCGACAGTGATCTTGTCCTGCCACGGCGGGGGAGGTGGAGTGATCTGACGATGATGACGGCGAGGGGATGGGACATAGGACCAAGGGAGAGGACAGAAGACCAAGGGAGAGGGCAGAGGACCAAGTGAGAAGACAGAGGACCAAGGGAGAGGACAGAGGACCAAGGGAGAGGACAGAGGACCAAGGGAGAGGACAGAGGACCAAGTGAGAAGACAGAGGACCAAGGGAGAGGACAGAGGACCCAGAGAGAGTGATAAGGGACTAAGGGAGGGGACAGTGAATACACAGGGACATGAACCCCTCTACCTGTAGGGGTGATAATGGGATCAACCCCATGACGAATGGGTCGGCCTTGTCCCGTCACCTCGTCCGCTGGAGGAGCGGGTATTGGTGGGTGGGACGCAGACGGGGGGAGGGTCGCTGATGGCGTGCTGATGACCCCTGGCGCGGCTCAGGCAGGGAGGGAGGGTACGGTCGTCCTCCTTGCTCTCACGCCGAAGCAATGGGGCGTGTCTCGCTACACACACACACAGCCCAAGTGAGGTTTTACGGGCGTAATGTGCGAGTCTTTTACCACGAGTTAACGAGAGGGTAGTGGAAGATTAATGAATACCCCCACAGTCTATATATATATATATATATATATGTATATACATATATATATATATATATATATATATATATATATATATATATATATATATATATATATATATATATTCCTATGAGTCCACGGGGAAAATGAAACACGATAAGTTCCCAAGTACACTTTCGTGTAATAATCACATCATCAGGGGAGACACAAGAGAGAAATAAGTCAGTTGATATACATCGAAGAGACGATGATGTGATTATTATACGAAAGTGCACTTGGGAACTTATCGTGTTTCATTTTCCCCGTGGACTTATAGGAATATCTTGATCACGCGCAAAATTGTGATTCTTTCCGATATATATATATATATATATATATATATATATATATATATATATATATATATATATATATATATATATATATATATATATATTTCATTACAGATGAGAACAGAAGACTCCGCTATACATTTAACAAGGCACCAGCTTGGGTTGACGCCTTATAAAAAGCAATGATTATTCCCTTTCTAATTCTGTCCCTCACTTGGATCTGGAAGTTGTGTGTAGGATCGGGTGGTAAAGCTTCATGCTCGACAGCGCATGAGCAACAGTGCCGCCAAGCACCAGGACCAGCAGGTGGTGGTGGCGCCCTTTAGATAGGGTAGGTCTTGGTGCGTGTATGTGGGTGTAGGGCGTATGTTAAATGCGGCCGGAGCCCTTGGGTCTGAGGGTTTGCTATAGGTCGACGGTGGTGCTTGGGGAGGAAGGACAGAGCCCGTACCTCAGAAGGCTATACGCTCACGTGATGGTGGGAAGTAGGGGGAGGTGTGGATGGCGCGGTGGGGAAGAGAGGTGGATGTTGAGGTGAGGGAGGGAGGAGGGCTGTGGACTGTGTGGTGAGGGAGGGAGGGCTGTGGACTGTGTGGTGAGGGAGGGAGGAAGGAGGGCTGTGGACTGTGTGGTGAGGGAGGGAGGAGGGAGGGCTGTAGACGTGTGTTGAGGGAGGGAGGAAGGAGGGTTGTGGACTGTGTGGTGGGGGAGGGAGGAAGGAGGGTTGTGGACTGTGTGTTGAGGGAGGGAGGAAGGAGGGCTGTGGACTGTGTGGTGGGGGAGGGAGGAAGGAGGGTTGTGGACTGTGTGTTGAGGGAGGGAGGAAGGAGGGCTGTGGACTGTGTGGTGAGGGAGGGAGGGCTGAGACGGTGTGTTGAGGGAGGGAGGAAGGAGGGCTGTGGACTGTGTGGTGAGGGAGGGAGGAGGGAGGGCTGTAGACGGTGTGTTGAGGGAGGGAGGAAGGATGGTTGTGGACTGTGTTGTGAAGGAAGGGAGAGGTGTGGTGAGGAAAGGAGGAGGGTTGTGGACGTTGAGGTGAGGGAGGGTGAGAGGGTTGTAGACTGTGTGTTCAAGGAGGAGGAGGAGGAGGAGGAGGGGGAAGTTGCGACACTCGAGTGTCATGCAACATGCTTAAGAGACGTCATGCACTACACCCACGTCGAACCCCCAAAAGGTTACTCTATGGTTGATACGTGGCACAGCGGGTGGGTGTACACCTACACAGACACCAACTTACACAGTTATGGGCATGGTTTTGTCTCACGTTCCTTTCAAACGCTCAAACGTTTCAAACGCTCCTTCACGTTCAAACGCTCCATAATGTTTGCAATATGGAACATTTCATTTTTCTTTTTCTATTTGAGTCATATTGGTTTTCATGGCATGGAAGGACATCCCAAGAGGCGTTTGAACTCACTGATCCCAGGCCAGAGTGGCGGTGGACAGTGCCCCTCGACTGGTAGTTAGGTGGCCAGGTGTTATGGCCGTTGATAACCCCTAAACGACCCTGATAAGGTAGATTGGGCTTTTCGGCTGGTGAGTGAGGTCTCCAAATGCCATGGGTTAAGGGTCACTGTCGTTACGACTGGAGATGAATGGTGACTGTTCGTTGTTATGCTCCGCTCCAGCAGCTATTGTGAGTGAGAGGCAGCAGGTCCTCCAGCACCCACTGTGAGAGAGAGGCAGGTCCTCCAGCACCCACTGTGAGAGAGAGGCAGGTCCTCCAGCACCCACTGTGAGAGGCAGCAGGTCCCCCAGCACCGACTGTGAGAGGCAGCAGCTTCCTCCGTAAATCAAGATGGAGGGGATGGGGACCAGTTCAGTACCCCTAGGGGACACTGGGTTACCCCTGGGAACACAAGGCCATCCTGGGAACTCAAAACAACTCCATTATTTTTTTTCTCTTTTTTCTTTTTACGGAATGTCTGTCTTAAAGGACATTGGTCATACGGACCCAGGGGGAAGGGAACTTAACAGTCCATGACACCGCCGGGAGTGTCATGCAGTCGTCAAGATCCCTTCCGAGGTTGCGGGCCAATCATGCGTCATGCGGTTCTCTACCGTCACCCACGGCAGAGATCCAGGGGAGGAAGGTGAGGTGGGGGAAACTACCAACCACCCCCCGGCCTCACGTCCGTCACGCGCAGCAACACCACCCACCTCTCCCTCCCGCCACGCACACGCGAGTGCGTCGCAACGCCAGAGTGCGCTGAAGGTCTCGCACTCCCGCTAGAGACAGACAGGCTGAGTCTGTGGTCAGCAAGTGTCTTATGGTTTCTAGGGCTGTGGTCTCTCATGGTCTCTAGGGCCGTGGTCTCTCATGGTCTTTAGGGTAGTGGTTCGTAGATTTCTAAACCCCAGCATTACCTCAGGTTATCTGTAAGATTCTGTATCCCTGTGAGAAGTGACATATATATATATATATATATATATATATATATATATATATATATATATATATATATATATATATATATATATATATCATCCTGTTTACCAATGGTACATCTTAATCTATTAATGTAATGTACAGTACTTTGGCGTTTCTGGTGTATATAATAACTTTATTCCATTCTCAATAATCAATTAATCTCTGAATATTGCTCAAATACCTAAAGATTACTTACTTATATGGTAATATTCATCTCCTTACATTTTCTTATTACGAATTTCACACCATTTGTGTTCGCGTAGACCCCATCTCGTTTTCTGTTGTAATAGCGACGTCATCAGATAATGTTATCTCTTTCATCTTCTCCGAGACATAGTTCTCTGTCGGCCATCTATCCACCTATATGTAAATAGATAGCTTGGGATAGACATATGAAAAGATAGATGAATAGATCTATGCAGAATACGATCATTATTTGCTCTCTCATTTCCTTTAAATTAAATCTTGATTTGAATGCATTAGGAAAACTTCTGCGACGTTCCCAAGGTTGAAAAAAAAAATTTTGAATCCTTCCTACAGTACACGAACGGCAGGTGGATACCCACACGTCCACGAAAAGGCATCTGCCAGTGCAGAAATAATCGTAGACTCGCTCCCGTAACCTGATTGGTTGAGAGAACCCAGCCCCCACATTTTGACTCTGATTGGATGATACGATTACACGATATTGGGGCCTTTGTCGTGTTGTGTATACGAGTTGATTTCTAGGCTAACAAGGGTTATTATAAGCAGCCACGGTTTCGCAAAGGTTGTATTGGAAATGTGTCCGCGCCATACTTCGTGGTATGAGGCCAGAAACACGAGTATATTTGACGTACTATCCACAACTGTTGTGGCGTTGTGCTGTCATGACATGGTCTTGGACTAAAACATCACAAAAAAATATAACAGAAGATGAAGGGTTGTTCCTAAGACACAACAGGAACTCACAACTGGGTCTAAAACCTGGTCTCTTCCATCGACAACTGGTTTAAGATATAACACAACAAAGGGAATAAACCTCTGGTTAAACCAATATCTGGTTACAACAATCACTGGTTAAACCAACCACCGTTTAAACCAACCAGTGGTTAAACCAACCAGTAAAATCAACCAGTACTTAAACCAACCAGTAGTTAAACCAACCAGTTGTTAAACCAACCAGTAGTTAAACCAACCAGTAGTTTACCCAACCAGTAGTTAAACCAACAGTTTTTCAAACAGACCAGTGCTTAAACCCGCCGCTTGTTCCAACCAACTACCATTTCAACCACCATCCCACTAAACCAACCTCAGTCTAAACCACCCACCAGCGGGTTGAGCAGCGCCGGGGTTGTGAGAGAGGAGGAGGAGGAGGAGGAGAGGTTGTGTGAGAGGTTTGTGAGTCAGGAGGTGGTTTTTTTTTTTTTGAGACAGACGATGAAGACAGCGCGTCTGACAGAAGACAGGAAAAACTGGAGTTTAATTAGTTTGCCCTGGAAAAAAGAATTGTATATATATATATATCATTTTTTCGGAGGATGGGTACTGGAATGGAGGTAGAGATGTGTGTGTGTGTGTGTGTGTGTGTGTGTGTGTGTGTGTGTGTGTGTGTGTGTGTATCTTTATTCATTTATTCATTTTATCTTTTCATTAGCGAACACCACTCCAGACACCCGACACTGGCTCTATCTTTAGCTCTGTGTCGCATGTCCAGCTTATCTGACCTTCCCACCTTGAGCCAGACACCAGCTTGGCGTCGGAGACTTTAGCTGTGGATTTTGAGTTCCCCTCCCTTGCCAGAGACCACTAGACGCTCCTTGATTATATTCTGTGAGTCCACAGACGCCCCAGTGGGGCACTGGGTCTCAAAATCTTTTGACTCACAAATTGCTCAAGAATGTATCCACAACGATTACATTGTATACAACGATTACATTAACGTGTTATGAATTACTTAACAATCAATTACACACACACACACACACACACACACACACACACACACACACACACACACACACACACAGGACAGAAGATGCATTTCGAACTTGGTAGCAACAGTGGTTGATGCGTATAACAAAGGCTATATAACGAACTGTCTACAATAGTTCAGGTATCTGAGGGTGATTAACACTGTTAATGATGAATTGCTTGAGGGGAGGGATCTGCACGTGGTCTACATGGGGTAGGATAAGAGCCATTCCACGTTTTCTTTCATGGCATGTTCGGAACACGTTCCCCCCGCACGGTGCATGACCGCGTTGTAAGGTTAAGCCACACTACTGTGTTGCGGGGTCACAACACACACAACGGTGTTGTAAGCTCACATCAAAAGGAGAGCCGGTGTGATTCCCCCTTCGTTAATTGTTGAGGTTTTTGCAATACCTCATTTCTTGATAAGCTGTTATGGATCATACGGATTATATGATTGAGTCGACTTATTATACACACACACACACACACACACACACACACACACACACACACATATACACGTACATCTGCCTGTGTATGTGTGTGTGTGTGTGTGTGTGTGTGTGTGTGTGTGTATGTCTAATTCTTTAGCAAGGGAGGCGTACATGATTACCTCTGGACCCGGTAAAGAGATAAAACATATATACAGACAAAGCCCAAAGGAGAAAAGAAATATGTAAAGCCAGGGAAATTTCGCATATAGATACGTAGATGTGTGTCTGTGTGTGAGAGAGAGAGAGAGAGAGAGAGAGAGAGAGAGAGAGAGAGAGAGAGAGAGAGAGAGAGACTGGGCTAGGCAGGAGGAACAGAGAGAGAGAGAGAGAGAGAGAGAGAGAGAGAGAGAGAGAGAGAGAGAGAGGGAGCCCGTGTGCCCTGAACATAAACAGAGGCTGTGTTACACTGGCAGCCAACGTTTTCCTGTCATATTTAAGCTCCCACTGACTCAGTTCCGTGTTGCCTGTCGCCCAGCCTTCCCGTCAGGCTTCTGCACTTTCCCTGTGACACACACACACACACACACACACACACCACACACACACACATGTATATATATATATATATATATACGTGTGTGAGTGAGTGTTTGTGTGTGTGTGTAACAGGGAGGGAGTTTTACACTCGTGTTGCCTCGTCTCTTACCCTTGTATATATGTACCAAGTCTTTACACATATGTGTGTGTATACACACACACACACACACACACACACACACACACACACACACACACACACACACACAGGAGAAAGAGGAGGAGGAGAAGAAGTAGGAGGTGGACAAAATGGAAATTTAGCGATAAGAGCTGGGTGTTAGAAGGGCAATAAATAAACCTGCTCAGATATACAGGATAGCCGGGACTCATCGGCCAAACATATCTGGTCCGTCGTGGAAAAATCTGGGGTGTTGAGATGAGCGATAACAGGGAGGCTTTATCTTCCAAAGTGGGGAAAGCCTTTGGCTCTGGTCTTTCCAAAAGTGTTGTAGCTGAATCATACGTTATAAATTCCAGAACCTGAAACGAACAGAGCGAACCTCTTGATTCTTCAAGAAAGCGGGAAACGTATTTAGATAAGTTTTCGAGGATGGGGGAAAAGAAAACGGCAATTGTGAGAATTAAGCAAAGGAAGAATAAGACGTTTCAGAGGACTGGAACCTCTTCTGTGGCGCGTGGCTTTAAGAACAAGCGGGAGAACACAACCCCCAAATTAGGGGCTTTCTCAGGATCAAGGTGTCGCGAGAGGGGAGGCGAAAAGAACATTTAGAGACGTTACATCTAGAGACGTTAGATTTAGAGATGTTAGATTTAGAGACGTTTGATTTAGAGACGTTACATCTAGAGACGTTAGATTTAGAGATGTTAGATTTAGGGTTTTAGATAATAGTGGGTTTGGTGGAGGAGGAGGAGGTGGTGGGGGCGATGCGGGTTAAGGATGATAACAACTTGCCTGTATCTAGACAGTGGAAGTGAGGATGGTCTTCGATCCCTCAGCTGGAGGCCTGAAGGTGGTTCAAGAGGCACCCAAAGGGTGTGTGGACGGCTGGTATGGCTTCGTCAGGAGGGTCGTGGCTTCGTCAGGAGGGTCGTGGCTTCGTCAGGAGGGTCACAGCTTCGTCAGGAGGGTCATGGCTTCGTCAGGAGGGTCATGGCTTCGTTAGGAGGGTCGTGGCTTCGTCAGGCGGGTCACGGAGGGAAATTATCTATGACCTGAGGACCAGAGAGATTTAAAGGTGTTTCTTCACGAGATGTGTTGAGATGTTTCAAATTTTGTTCAGGGTTTATGATGGACTTTGTGTGGTTTATTGGTGGTGTGTGTGTGTGTGTGTGTGTGTATGTGTGTGTATGTGTGTGTGTGTGTGTGTGTGTGTATGTGTGTGTGTGTGTGTGTGTGTGTGTATGTGTGTGTGTGTGTGTGTGTGTGTGTGTGTATGTGTGTGTGTGTCTTGGGGTCAATATTTCAGTGTCTGTACCTCTTCTCGTTTGCGTTCCGTGGCTGTCTGTGGCCACAGAATGAGAGTAAAGGTTGTGTCTGTGAGGGACAGAATGGGTTAGCAAGGTTGTGTGTCTATGAGGGACAGAATAACAAGTCAAAATTCCCACAACCTGGTGAAGTATTTGCAGTTTTTGGTAGTATGATTCTAATCCCTCTCTGGCCAGATTGTACACATAGAGAGAAGGGGTCGCACGAAATCTGTCCAAATCGGCCGAAATCTGTCATGTCGGCCAGGCGACAGGAGTGGACAGGTGACGGGCTATACAGACAAGGCAATCCGCAGATGGTGCGAGGGTTGGACAGACAGCTGGTGTCCAGCCTTGTGTCAGGGGCGTGAGGAGAGGTCAGGGGGTGTGTGTCTGCCCTGATCTCTAGGACGGTGTGGTGAATACGAGGTGTCATTGGCCAGAGGTCGTTTGGTCTTTGAGGTCATTGTTAGTGGAGGTTGTTGGCAGTTAAAGTCATCATTGAATCCATTTCTTCATGATCTTTATGAGAGAAACTACCCAGTTCGCTCGTTAGACAAGGAGAGAGAGAGAGAGAGAGAGAGAGAGAGAGAGAGAGAGAGAGAGAGAGAGAGAGAGAGAGAGAGACAGAGAGACAGAGAGAGAGAGAGACAGAGACCTTTCACTCTCCCTGCCTCTCTCACCCACTCTCCCTGCCTCTCTCACCCACTCTCCCTGCCTCTCTCACCCACTCTCCTCGTCCCTTTCCACTTATTCCATTAAGTCCCTCCCCTCCCCCTTTTTTCCCCTCCTCTCCCTCCCTACTCCCTCCTGGCTTCTCCCTCTCCCCTGGGTCTGTTTTCCCCCTCCCTCTCTCTAACCATTTCCCCCCCTGTCTATCTCCCCTGGTGTCCAACCCCCGGACCCCCCGATGCATCAGATGGTTTTCGAGTCTCTGCATTAAGTATGGAGTATACAGCCCTACAGCGATGTATGGCCACCTGTTCATTAAAGGACGCTGTGTATTATGTATCGGTGTACTGCTGGACCACCCTCCACCCGCAGCATACACCGCCATACGCAATTCATACGTAGTTATACATACGCATATATACGTATACGCATATATAGGTATATACATTTTCAAGAGACGGGGCAATGTGTGTGCTAAATTCTTTCTCTCCGTAGCTCACAAATTGTACTCGTATACTTAAATGTAATCTTGTCAATGATTACATATATATTTTATTGCTTAGATTGTAGGTAAATGAATGAATAGCTCATTTGCATATAGCCACTCCCTAACTGTCATGCATAAGTTTCCGGAAACAGAGCTTACCATCCATAGCCATGCTCCATAGACCACCCCATCGTTTATCTTGACCGCTTCATGTGTCCTGGTTCAGCCCACTGGCAGCACGTCACTCCCCGTATACCACATCGATCCAGATCATTCCATCCTGTGCGTACCTCTCGCCTTCATGAATTTTAAAGCCTCTGTATTTCAGAGCCTCCTTCACTCTACCCTTCTTCTTGCTCATGCCCCCGCCCCCACTCACCCCTCTCTCCCTGTCTCCCTTCACTGCAAACACATAGATCCTCCTTGTCAACCTCTCTTCGCTCATCCTCTCCATTTGCCCATTACCACTTCAGCACACCCGGGTCAGCTCCCTCAGATAGACTGTACCAAGTACCACACCCTCTCTGTTTTATAGTCATACCTTCCATGATCGAACCTTCCTCACGCGCCACGTATTGCCCTAACACACAACTATCCTCTTCCTCCTCCTGTTGTCGTCTGAGCCATGCATTCGCACAACCCACGTCGGAACTACTATACCACAAAACAGACCAGTCTTTGATCCCTATCAGACACCGACCTCTTCGACCACACACTCCTTAAAGCACTTGGGGACCTTATACCACCCTCCCCCTTTTCCATTCCAACCCCGTGACTCCCTTTTCAGTCCTCAAGGTTCCATCCCCTATCACATCCACTTCTCAAGCACTCCACTCCCTGTCCAGGTCCCCCCAAATTCAAACACAGTCTCGCCGACCTGCTCAGAAACATGCATGCACGACCGTGCATAATCACAGACCTGCCCCCTCTCTCTACACCTACTGGACTCAGGCACCAGCTACCTCCACTCGTCATTGCAAACAGCTGTAAGACCTGACCCATTTAAGATAGTGTCCATTTTCGCATTTCCTCCCCATTTTCACTTTCGTATATTTCTGACCATATGGGTACGTAGATATGTATATCATTTTTCACTCTCGTATATTTCTAACCATATGGGCATATATATATATATATATATATATATATATATATATATATATATATATATATATATATATATATATATATATATATGTATATCCTTTGTTGACTGGCCTGTAAGTGGACTTCTGTCCGTAACTGGTGCCCACGACGTAGCTATGAAATGACCAGTCATACGCATTTAGAATACCATTTATGATACGCGTTATTCTATGTTCCCATTCGTTATACTTATCGGATGCTCATACGCACAGTCATACACCATCATACGGGATCATACACTTTCAGGATTATGATTGGTGTTGGCTTAATAGATATTAAACAAACCCATATCCAATAGGTAAATTATTGTCCATCTTTATCATTATCATTTACGGTAACTGACTTTATCTCTGATGATATTGGAAAAATTTTAAGGACCAATTATAACTCTAGATTATTCTAGATTTCCAGAGCTTTTGACACGTTCCCTCTTTTCCAATCAATCTGAAACTCTTCCAGCTCGAGATATATAGATAGCTATATATTTTCAAATAGCTTGAATTCAAATTAAATATATATATCTAAACTACTTATTGCCATGAAGCTCCCATTGGCAGTCAGCTATAGATCAAGCGATCCTGTGATCAAATACGGCCACCTGATTGCAGAAACCAGGTCTGAGCTGGGCAAAGCAGCTTGGGGGGGTGTTAAGGCCTTCATTAGCATCATCTACTATACATCGTGTAGTCTATGATGGCAGGCAGCTCAGGGAAATGTGACTCAGTACTTAACTTTGCCGCCGCCAATGGAGACGTCCTCGTATCGGGGAGGAGGAGGAGGAGGAGGAGGGGATTGATCACGGCTCCTACGAAAGGATTAAGGATCTTAGCGAGACGTACCGCAGAGCGGGCGCATGGCCCCATGACGTGGACTGTCATGCCTCAACTAGAAACAAGGTCACGCCTTGGTTTGAGGTCACGCCTTGGTCTACAAGATCGACAGACTCACGTATCTAGAACATTCGTAGCGTCTTAGAGTGAGTGAGTGAGTGAGTGGGTGAGTGAGTGAGTGAGTCATGGGACAGGAAAAGAGGGAAGGGAATGGCGGCGCGCCCTCTTGTGTCTGGCCGTGGAGCCATGCTGGATGTAGCAGACGGACGGGAAGGATCCCAGATGGAACGATAAGGGGGCGTGGTGTGCTTGGCCTCTGATTGGTGTCGCTGGATGGGAGGTGCAGGTCCTTAATTGGTTGTTGGAGTGGGGAAGGGTGATTTTCAATTGGCTCTGCACTCATCGAATGATTGTGTCCAGTTACCGGATATATATATATATATATATATATATATATATATATATATATATATATATATATATATATATATATATATATTTTTTTTTTTTTTTTTTATCTTTTCTTTCAAACTATTTGCCATTTCCCGCGTTAGCGAGGTAGCGTTAAGAACAGAGGACTGGGCCTTTGAGGGAATATCCTCACCTGGCCCACTTCTCTGTTCCTTCTTTTGGAAAACTAAAAAAAAAAATGATGAGAGGGGAGGATTTCCAGCCCCCCGCTCCCTCCCCTTTTAGTCGCTTTCTACGACACGCAGGGAATACGTGGGAAGTATTCTTTCTCCCCTATCCCCAGGGATATATATATATATATATATATATATATATATATATATATATATATATATATATATATATAGATATAGATATATAGATAGATAGATAGATAATGTATTGTGGAAGATAATTGCCGCAGACATGATTACCTTCATAACAAGCGCCTGTGCCCTGCGCTTGTTTAACTCAATATTCAAATTCAGTTTATCGAAAACATCACAGAACTAAATCCACATAACCTTCACGGTACGAATATGGCCTCCTCAAATCTACGTACGTACCCGGAACGAGAATCTACAGTATAACGAAGTGGGTAAGAGGGCGAACGAGTGGTGGTTCATCTGTTATAGGTAGCTGGGCAAACGGAATGCGCCAGCTTGCCGCTAGAGGGCCAAGTGTCGCCCTCCAGGGCGCAGATTTGGCGCGAGGTTCAGTTGGCGGTTGGCTGTCGTTGGGTGAGGGTGACGTCCCGTCCGTCTGTCTGTCCGTGTGTCAGTGACAGTAGTGTAGTGTATTAAGAACCCCCACGCCACCCCCGAGGGAGCCTTTTTTTAAAACCCCGTCTTGTGGAACCAGGACAAGCGTGCTAACAACACCAAGATGACAATGATGATCAAGGGACTGGTTCTTACCCTGCTAATTACCACAGGTAATTCAATTACTGTAGTTATTTAAGAAAAAAGAAGAATCTCTCTGGTCTTTAAATGTGATTGCGTTCTGCTACATTTAAAGTAATCATTATACAGGGAATCTAATTACTTTAGTTATTAAGAAAAACTCCTTCTGGTCTTTAAATGTGATTTCGTTCTAATAGTATTTAAAGTAATTATTGTACAGGTAATTTAATTACTTTGGTTATTTAAAACATATTTGGCCTTTATATGTAATTTCGTTCTATCAATTTAAAGTAATTATCATACAGGTGATTTAATCAATTATTTGAAAATCCCTCTGGTCTTTATATGTGATTTCGTTCAGCAACAATTCAAAGTAATTATTGTACAGGTAATTTGATTACTTTAGTTATTTAAAACTGCTCTGGTCTTTATATGTGATTTCGTTCAGCAACAATTTAAAGTAATTATTGTACAGGTAATTTGATTACTTTAGTTATTTAAAACTGCTCTGGTCTTTATATGTGATTTCGTTCAGCAACAATTTAAAGTAATTATTGCTGTTTTTTCATCTATTCTTTTTTTTTTTGAGGATTTATATCGTTCGGAAAACATAAATGTAATTTGATTATCATAACTGGAGCGTGAGAAGAATTTTTTTTTCCTATTTTTTCTTCTTTAACTTAGAAGCGAATGGTTGTGGGTATGTAAATAAAGGGATGTTTTGAGGCTACCCGCTGGCCTTAAGGGGAAGGGGGAGGGAATGTTTAAGTGGGTGAATTAGATCTTTTTTCGACGTGTGAAAAGAGACATTTACTGGTACTGGTTTATCGATGGGGTATGCTCGTCAAAGGACTGACTTTTAAAGGAGGCCGCCTTTCCCCTGCTACGGGAAGGAGCGCAGCCTCGGGGTGGGTTTGAGTTCGCAGTTGCCACACTGTACAGTGACGTCCAGCGTCACACTCAAAGCCCATTTTTTTTTATAAGTGGTCCTTCTCCAAGTTACTGCTCGAGTGAGGCTTAATATCGACGAAATGTATGAGAAAGTCCTGTTAAGAACGCCAAGCGTCAGAGGAGTCTGTCCTCACCCTGCTACTGTGTGTAGCGCAGCTTTTGAAGCTGCAGAACCCCTCAGGTAACAGGTCCTTGGGTTCGATATATATATATATATATATATATATATATATATATATATATATATATATATATATATATATATATAGATAGATAGATAGATATAGATAGGTAGATGGATAGATAGATAGGTGGATAGATAGACAGATAGATAGGTGCATAGATAGATATACATAGATAGATATACTCGTTTGAATTTTCGCAAATGTAATCATACCTCGAAGGCTTGAGAAGAGTCGTGTGTTCAGTGATCTGTGCATTCCCCATTTTCTTTTTTCCCTGTCTATCGTTCTGAAAGGAATTCGATGAGGATGATTCAATCTATTTCGTTACAAGAGCAGAAATGTTGTTATCGGATCAAATGATTTAGAACACACACACACACACACACACACATATATATATATATATATACACCTTGACATATTGGGTGGACATAATTTTTTTTCTATATAAATCTTTAATCTTTGGATGTATTTGGATTAAATCTGGCTTACGTAGTGATATGGGTTTGATGGAGGAGGATGGGGGGACGAGTCCATATCGCGTTTTCTATAAAGGTATACATATATATATATGTAAATTTCATTTGAATGTATTTAAAGCCAGGTGACCACACCCACCTCCGTTTTCTCCCAGCACCTTCGCGCATGCTTGAAGATTACAAGGTAGAGTGTTAGCACACTGTTTGAATAGGTTTCATGTAACAGAATTCGTTTTACGTGTTCCTTCTACACATATTTTTTGCTTTTGATCCCGTGCCGCTGCGACAGAAGCCTTGATGTGTATTCGTTCTCTCTCTCTCTCTCTCTCTCTCTCTCTCTCTCTCTCTCTCTCTCTCTCTCTCTCTCTCTCTCTCTCTCTCTCTCACATTAAACACTGAGCACAAGTGCAAGACATTCTCCATCTATCATTTTTTTTTGGGGGGGAGGGTGTGGGGGGGTGTACCGGAATGGGGCTAGGTGTAGGGGTTTGGGGGGGGTTGTAGTGGCTGGGGGGTTGGGGGAGGGAAGGTCACATTTGCATACAGTCTCGTCTCACGTCATATGTTTTAGTGGCGTGTTCGATGTGTCTTCACTGGAGGGGAAATCGGTTCTCTCAATGTCTCACAAGTGTGAGGGAATTGAACGTATCGCCAGAGTGTTTGAACTTCTGTTTGTGTTGATTGTGTGTGTGTGTGTGTGGGTGGATGATTTGAACCCCTTTTTTTTATACGGGATTTGATCTTGTATTTCAGTCGCCCTTCGATCAAGTTGATATAGGAGTCATAGGCGTGGGAATGGCATGGTCGCCGGGGGGGAAAAAATGCTATTATGGTATTATTATTATTATTATCACACGGAAGATGATGACAGACCGACCGATCGACTCTTTTAAAATTCACAACCTCATCCTTCCCAGCTGCGGGATTCGAGTCTTGATGGATACACACACACACACACACACACACACACACACACACACTGGGACATGCACACACACGAGGTAAACTTAGGCAGGGTCGCCCACTTTTTACCTTCCCTCCCCCGGGATAATCTTACCCTAAGCTGGTAATAGTGTTGACCGCCGAGCTTTCTGTACTACCGGGCGTCATTTGTGGCAGATAGGCGTGTGGTGTGGGGGTCGGGGGAGGCGTGTGTGGGCGTGGGGTGTGTGTGTGTGTGTGTGTGTGTGTACTTCATGGATCGTATTTCACACAGATATTAAGAGAAAGCTTCATTTTTCCCCCAACTGATTTTACTCCCCCTTCTCTCGCCACCTTACCACACTCGTTCCTGTATATATAGACACGGCCTTCTCCTGTCGTGTACGGAAATAGATTCTAGAATCTATTTCAGTTTTGAAAGAGGTATCTTTCACAGTTGGGTCATGACAGTGTTACAATGACTGACGAGGGGGAAGACCAGCTCCCATTTTCCTTACTGCACAGCTTATCGTCTTTACCGTGTTATAACCTCCACCAGAGCTCGCTTTTTGCCACACACACTGCACCGCCACCACCACAGCTCACATCTACCCCCACCACCACCACTACCACAGCTCACATCTACCCCACCACCACCACAGCTCACATCTACCCCTACCACCACCACTACCACAGCTCACATTTAACCCCACCACCACAGCAGCTCACATCTACCACACCACCACCACAGCTCGCCTCCACCACACTACCACCACAGCTCACATCTACCACCACCATCACTACCACAGCGTACATCTACCACACCACCACCACAACTCGCCTCTACCACACTACTACCACAGCTTACATCTACCACCACCACCACCACCACAGCTCGTCTCTACCACACAACCACCACAGTTCACATCTACCACCACCATCACTACCACAGCTCACATCTACCCCACCACCACCACAGCTCACATCTACCCCCACCACCACCACTACCACAGCTCACATCTACCCCACCACCACCACAGCTCACATCTACCCCCACCACCACCACTACCACAGCTCACATCTACCCCACCACCACCACAGCTCACATCTACCACCACCACTATCACAGCTCACATCTACGACCACCACCACCACCGTCACGTCTCGTCTCTACCACACTGCCACCACAGAGCTCCACCACATCTCTCAACCTAGATTGTAATAAAGCCTCGTGATCCCCCAGAGGGAGATAAAAGCTGGGGAGGGGGGTCGTGTTTTCCAGGGAGAGGGGGGTAATAGTAGTTTAGGGAGGAGGTAAGGGGTAGTAGCCAGGGTAGAAGAAGGATAGGTAGTGGCAGTAGCCAGGGGTAGTAGAAGGTAGTAGCCAGGGGTAGTAGTAGGTAGTAGCCAGGGTTAGTAGAGGGTAGTAGCCAGGGGTGGTAGTAGGTAGTAGCCAGGGTTAGTAGAGGGTAGTAGCCAGGGGTAGTAGTAGGTAGTAGCCAGGGGTAGTAGTAGGTAGTAGCCAGGATTAGTAGAAGGTAGTAGCCAGGGGTAGTAGTAGGTAGTAGCCAGGGGTAGTAGTAGGTAGTAGCCAGGGGTAGTAGAAGGTAGTAGCCAGGGGTAGTAGTAGGTAGTAGCCAGGGGTAGTAGTAGATAGTAGCCAGGGGTAGTAGAAGGTAGTAGCCAGGGTTAGAGGTAGTAGTAGGAAGTACCCATGGGTAGTAGAAGGTAGTAGCCAGGGGTAGTAGTAAATAGTGGCCAGGGGTAGTAGAGTAAGGGTAGGCAGGTAGTGGCAGTAGGACGAACAATAGTGGGCACATTGGTGGAATCTCGCATGTCGTGTGGTGGCCATCGTAAACTTTGTTGGCCTTGCTTCACCTCGCATGGGAATTTCTTATTTATTGAAGGTGGCCGACGGGAGCGGCCCAGCTGACCCTACACACACACACACATACACACACACACACACACACCTACCTGGCCGGAGCTTTGTGTATATGTGTGTACACATCAAGGTAAAAGACATGGTACATGTATGTATACAGTGTTAAGAGATGGGGCAACGCGAGAGTAAAAAACTCTCTCTCTCTCTCTCTCTCACACACACACACACACACACACACACACACACACACACACACACACACACACACACACACACACACACCCCCGTCTTGCCCTGTGCAAATAGAAAGGTGTGTGTGTGTGGATAAGAAAATAAAAGTACGAGATATGTACACGTCTGGGACACTTGCAACACTGCAGGTTGCACGTAAGCGTGAGGTTACATTTGCATAAAGAGAGTTGCAAAGGAAGGAAGATGATGAGGGAGGGAAGATGATGGTGTTGGCGTAAGGAAAAGGAAGGAGAGGTTGTGGCAAGTGAGAAGAAAATGTGTTGAGGGTTATGTCTTTACTATACAGCCTTTGACACACACACACACACACACACACACACACACACACACACACACACACACACACACAAATGTATATTAGGTTCGACTTGTTGTCAATGGACTGAACCAGGGCATGTGAAACTTCTGATGTAAAATATGGAGAGGTCTGTTGGGGGCCGGGATGTGGTGGATAGGGAGCTGTGGTTTCGGTGCATTACACATGACAGCTAGAGAATGAATGTGTGCGGATGCGTGCGCGCGGCCTTCCTTCGTCTGTTCCTGGCGCTACCTCTTCAACACTGGAAACAGCGATCATATATATATATATATATATATATATATATATATATAAGGGTCGTACCGTCGTTCTCAAGGGCCGTACCGTCGTGCTCAAGGGTCGTATACCGTCGTGGTCAAGGGTCGTATACCGTCGTGGTCAAGGGTCGTACCGTCGTGCTCAAGGGCCGTACCGTCGCGCTCAACAAGCCTAAAACTATATAACATCGACTCGCAAATCAATATAGAATTTCTCATTGATTGCTATTCCATCAATTTCCAACCCATTTGGATCCGAATATGGAAGAAAAATGAAATCGTAATACCTATTTCAAAGACCCAAGGATCTAATGGGGGTAAAAGACTGTTTAAGGGTCTCTTGGAAATAGGCAATTCAAGAAATAATTCAACAGATGCCATATGTTTGCCAATCATATATTCGTGAGTCAGTGGACTGACTCACTTCAAAGTCGAGTGAGTGAGTGAGTCACTATAGGTAATGATGATTCGTGAGTTCCTTCTCCAAACCAGGAATCCAATCCAAAAAGCATTTTTTTTATTACATATATTTAAATTCCGATAAATTTAAGTTCCGGAGGTCACATCAGTTTCTTTTTTTTTTATTGTATGATTCAAAGTGCTTCGATATATATATATATATATATATATATATATATATATATATATATATATATATATATATATATATATAAGTCACGTGTTTACTAAATGGCGTCCTAGCTTCGTCTCTTCGATATATATCAACTGACTTATATTTCTCTCTTGTGTCTCCCCTGATGATGTGATCATTACACGAACGTGCACTTGGGAACTTTTCGTGTTTCATTTTCCCCGTGGACTCATAAGAATATATATATATATATATATATATATATATATATATATATATATATATATATATATATATATATATATCTTTTTCTTTTTTTCTTTTAAACTATTCGCCATTTCCCGCGTTAGCGAGGTAGCGTTAGGAACAGAGGACTGGGCCTTTTTTGGAATATCCTCACCTGACCCCCTCTGTTCCTTCTTTTGGAAAATTTAAAAAAAAAAGAGAGGGGAGGATTTCCAGCCCCCCGCTCCCTCCCCTTTTAGTCGCCTTCTACGACACGCAGGGAATACGTGGGAAGTATTCTTAATCCCCTATCCCCAGGGATAATCAGACCCCCCCCCCCCAACCACCCCCGTCACACACACACACACACACACACACACACACACACACCAACCTCGTCTTCAAAACACATCCAACAAAACGAAACAAAAAAGAACTTTAATGTATACATCTGTGTGTGTGTGTGTGTGTGTGTGTGTGTGTGTGTGTGTGTTTCCAAAAGCGGCAGAAATGAAAATAGAAACAGCTATTTTGAAAATCCTCTAGATTTTCGCATACATTAAATTTCTATAAATAGCCAGAGGGGGAATTGTGGTTTTCTTGGCATGAAGGCTTTTATTCACTGCATTTCATTTAATATAAAATATTTTTTCTATTAGGGAATATATATATATATATATATATATATATATATATATATATATATATATATATATATATATATATATATATATATATACTCCAAAACGGTGCTAAAGATAAAGTACCCGTTAACTTAGATACTCCACAACGGTGTCCAAAGAAAGGCCTACTTTCAAATGTCCAACGGCGTTGAAAAAAAACGGAATATTTGATCTATAATGTGATGGTCAAACTGCGCCGTGGAGTCTGGACAGCGGCGTTTTAAAAATAGAGACTATTGGCCGACTTGTATGCTCGAGAATAACGCTAAATTAAAGACACTACCAACTTAAACACGCTTGTAAAAATAACGCCAAAAATGAATATATTAAAAAAAAAAATGAGTCTTTCTCGCTCGGATATCATCATATTTTTTCCATATTGGTTCAATTTTGTTTTTCTTCAGTTCGTCCTCTTTTTTTGTCTTTTTTTTTTAACTAAGTATTCTGTTAGATGTTTTGTTGTGCGCTACACAAGGCTGCTTGAATCTAGCCCGAACGAACCTGGTGGATGTTTGATCTTGTCATCTTCCTTTGTGTGTTAGCAGAGACGGCACGACCAACTGGGGCCGTGCAGCCCCTGGCCCCTGGGGCCCTCCCCTGCCATGCAGCGTCTGGGGGCCCTCCCCTGCCATACAGCCCCTGGTAGGCCCTCCCCTGCCATACAGTCCTTGGTAGGCCCTCCCCTGCCGTACAGCCCCTGGTAGGCCCTCCCCTGCCATACAGTCCTTGGTAGGCCCTCCCCTGCCGTACAGCCTTTGGTAGGCCCTACCCTGCCGTGCAACCCCTGGGGCCCTTCCCTGCTGTACACCCCCTGGTATACCCTCCCCTGTCGTACACCCCGTGGTAGGCCCTCCCCCTGCCGTGCAGCCCCTGGCCCCTGCTTCAGGGTTCGGTCAACATCCTCGTACCTTGGAGTCAAGGGTAATAAGTTGTCATTCTCCGAAATTGGCTGTCGTATGCGCGGTAAAGATTATGCTTGTGGAAATGTAGGGAGGTTGTGGTATACACTCCCGCCTTCACTCGTGGTTACTTAAACTGGAAATATCACCTGGTGGTCTCTCTCTCTCTCTCTCTCTCTCTCTCTCTCTCTCTCTCTCTCTCTCTCTCTCTCTCTCTCTCTCTCGTGAATGTAACCCGTAAATGATTTTTTCTCTTCTACGTTCCGTTTTCGCTCATATAATCTACCGGTTTAGAATTATTTTTAAGTTTTTCTTTTCTCTCTCTCTGTTGTATTTGTATCGACCGTTGCTTACGAAGCAGTAAGGAATTGCACCGTAGATTTTGCGTTTATTCATATTTCTTCAATTTTCTGTCAAAATACAATAGAACAGTGAGAGAGAGAGAGAGAGAGAGAGAGAGAGAGAGAGAGAGAGAGAGAGAGAGAGAGAGAGAGAGAGAGAGAGAGTTTTCTGTCATGATTAATTATGTTCTCTTTATCTTCACTCATTATTTCACGGAGTGACCCTGTCCGTATATATTGGAAAGGATCATAATTGAGCGCATGATCGGGTATATTCCTATGAAACACGGTGAGTTCCCAAGTGCACTTTCGCGTAATAATCACATCATCAGGGGAGACACAACTGACATAACTGACTGTTATATTTCTCTCTTGTGTCTCCCCTGATGATGTGATTATTACACGAAATTGCACTTGGGAACTTATCGTGTTTCATCTCCCCGTGGACTCATAGGAATATATATATATATATATATAATAATATAATAATATATATTTTAATATATTATATATATATTATTATTAATGTATAATATATATGTATAATATTATAAAAAATATATATAATTATATATATATATATTAAAATATTATATTATATATATATGTATATATAATTATTTAATAATACATATATATTATGTAATATATATATATACATATAATTAATTAACATATATATATATATATAATTTTTTTTTTTTTTTTTTTTTTTTTTTTTTTTTTTTTTATACCTCGCGCTGTCTCCCGCTTGGCAGGTAGCGCAAAAAAAACAGCCAAAAAAAAGGGCCCAACCCCCCCCCATAACATGTCATACATAGGCCACACACGCAAATTCATACCTACACACTTTCCATTTTTTCCCCCGGGCGCTTCAATCCCTTGATTCATCCACTGACACACTAAACCCCGTATACCACATGCCCCAATTCATCTATTCCTTGCCCCCCCTTTTCCCCCCCTGCATGTTCAGGCCCCACCCCCAAAAAATCCTTTTTCATCCATCTTCCACCCCCAATTTGGCCCCCTCTTCTCCTCGTTCCTCCCCCTCCGACACATAACCCCTTTTGGTCAATCTTTCCTCACTCATTTCTCCATGTCCCCAAACCATTTCAAAACCCTCTTCTGCTCTCTCCCCCCACGCTCTTTTTATTTCCACACATCCTTTTCCCCTTTACGTTACTTATCGATCAAACCACCTCACCCACCATTGTCCCAAAACATTCTTTCCGCAATCCTTCCTGCGCACAACTCTATCCTAGCCCCGTCGAAACCCATAAACATTTTTTGGAAACCCACTATTCCTTCAAAAAAACCCCAATTTTGTTTTCCGGGGATAATGTCTCGACTTCCACACTTTTTTAAAGGCCCCCCCAAAATTTTTCCCCCCCTCCCCCCCCAACCACTCCGCTTCCAGGGTTTCCATCCGCTACAGTCCACTCCCAATATCTAAAACCTCATTCCCATTTTTCCCCATTCAAACTCACCTCCCAATTGATTGACCCTCACCCCTACTGACCTAAAAACCCCTTCCTTATTCACTTTCCCTTTAACTTTCTTCTTCCACACACTTTACCAAACTCCGCACCAGCTTCTGCATTTTTCTCACATAATCCGCCCCCACGCGTATCATCAGCGAAAAACAACTGACTCACTCCCAAGCCTCCATCCCAACAACTTCATACTTCCCCCTCTTTCCAAGACTCTTGCATTTACCCCCCTAACCCCCCCACCTAAACAAATTAAAAAACCCTGGAGACATCACACACCCCCGCCCCAAACCTACATTTACTGAGAACCAACACTTTCCTTCTTTTACACGTACACATGCCTTACTCCTCGATAAAAAAATTTTTACTGCTTCTAACAACTTGCCTCCCAAACCCCTATATTTTTAATACCTTTCCCCAGAGCATCTCTATCAACTCTATCATTGCCTTTTCCAGATCCCTAAATCTACATACAAAACCCTTTGCTTTTCTAAGTATTTCTCACTACATTCTTCAAAAAAAAAAAAAAACACCTGATCCACACATCCCTAACCCCCTTCTAAACCACACTTCTTCCCCAATCTGATGCCCTTGTACATCCTTTACCCTCTCAAACAATACCCTCCCATATAATTTTCCAGGATACTCAACAAACTTATACCCGAATTTAGCACTCATCTTTCCCTTTTCCTTTGTACAATGGCACTTTGCCGTTCCCCCAATCCCCAGGCACCCACCTGAGTATACATACATTAAATCCTTAACCCAAACCCGTCAACAATACAGTCACCCCCTTTTTTTTTTAAATTCCACTGAAATACCCTCCAAACCTGTGCCTTGCCGGGTTTTATCTTCCCCAAAGCTTTTACTACCTTTTTCTGTTTCCAAAACATTTATATATATATATAATAATTAATATATTATTTTATAAAATATAATATATATATATATGAAGATAGATGATAATAGATATACATAGATAGATAGATAGTTCTTCTTTGGCAGGTATATCATAGATTGGCACAATGTTTTTGTGGCTCTTCATGATCCTTATCCATTTTCGTAACGAGCGTCTTGATCGCTGCCTAATTACCAGCAGCCATCGTTATCAGCTAACGAGGCACGTGAGGCGTAGTTGTGGCCGCACACCCAGCAGCATAACGCGCGAGCATTGTGATCATAATATCACAACACTCCTCTGTCCTTCCTTCCTTTCTTCCTTCCTTCCTTCCTTCCTTCCTTCTCTACAACCCCATCCCCAATGAACACCACCTCCACGACATAGTGTTTCTCATCCACCCCTCCACAACATATAGTCCCTCCTCTCCTTCCACAATATACAGTCCCTCCACTCCTTCCACAATGTACAGTCCCTCCACTCCTTCCACAATGTACAGTCCCTCCACTCCTTCCACAATGTACAGTCCCTCCACTCCTTCCACAATGTACAGTCCCTCCACTCCTTCCACAATGTACAGTCCCTCCACTCCTTCCACAATGTACAGTCCCTCCACACTTTCCACAATGTACAGTCCCTCCACACTTTCCACAACATACAGTCCCTCCACCTCTCCACAACATACAGTCCCTCCACCTCTCCACAACATACAGTCCCTCCACTCCTTCCACAACATGCAGTCCCTCCACTCCTTCCACAATGTACAGTCCCTCCACCCCTCCACAACATACAGCATCCCGCCCAGCCTCCGTAATGAACAACATACCTGCCTCATCCAGTGCTGCTGCCCCTTCCCCATCCCCCTCACCCTTTCCCTCCCCTTTCCCTCCCCTTCCCAGGCTACTAGTAAACTTGTGAATACTTGATCACCTGCATTGTATCTCTATCACCAGGTACCAGTCACACTTGCATCATTCACACCCCCTTTTCCCCTCCCCTTCCCTCCCCCTCCAGCAATTTGTCTCCTCCCCCAACCCCACATGTGAGTACAAGGGTGATTGCCTTCACACACACACACACACACACACACACACACACACACACACACACACACACACACAGGCCCGCCCCACGAGCCAGGCCACACAGGCCCTCCCTGTGTGGCCTAGCCTCCCTCTCCTGAGGCAGACGAGGCCGTTGTCTCCCTCCCTGTGACCTCCTGGTTGACCCCCTCCGTCCTGATGACCTGACCTCCACACCTCCATAGTTTATCCTCCCCTCGTCCTCCCGCTCTCTCTCTCTCTCTCTCTCTCTCTCTCTCTCTCTCTCTCTCTCTCTCTCTCTCTCTCTCTCTCTCTCTCCCCTCGTCCTCCTACTCTGTCTCCCCTCGTCCTCCTACTGTCTCCCCTCAGTTTCCCCTGTTGGTTCGTCTCACGTCCAGGCATTTCCCTTTCCAGGATCGTGCCGTCTGTCCTCTTCCAGAACTCTCTCTCTCTCTCTCTCTCTCTCTCTCTCTCTCTCTCTCTCTCTCTCTCTCTCTCTCTCTCCCCATCACCTGCACCAACACTAGGTCTCCACCACTATCTAGCGCCCCCCGAGGTGTGGGGGGGTGTGTGTCCGCCACAAGAGCCGTGATCCGTCACCGTGAGTGACGGTCGGGTTATAGTGCCGGTCATGCAAGACCGGTCGCCAGCAGGGACGAGCAAGTGCCACCTCACGCGAGGTCATGACCTCCCTCTCCCCTCCCTCTCCCCCCTCTCTCCCCCCTCACTACCCTCCCTTAACACCCCACACCCCCCTCCCTCCCTCCCACCCTCCCTTAACACCCCACACCCCCCCTCCCTCCCACCCTCCCTTAACACCCCATACACCCCTCCCTCCCTTTCCTCCCTTAACACCCAACACACACTCCCACCCTCCCTCCCTTAACACCCCATACACCCCTCCCTCCCTCCCTTAACACCCCCCCCACACACACCCACCCTCCCTCCTTAACACCCCATACACCCCTCCCTCCCCTCCCTCCCTTAACACCCCCCCCCACACACACACCCACCCTCCCTCCTTAACACCCCACACCCCCCTCTCTCCCTTCCCACACCCTCCTTAACACCCCCACACACACACACCCACCCTCCCTCCTTAACACCCCACACCCCCCTTTCTCCCTTCCCACACCCTCCTTAACACCCCCACACCCCCCCCCCCCCCTCTCCCACACCCTCCTTCACGCCCCCTACGCGTCGGCACGCCATCACATGATCGCCCGGACCATCTGCGGCTGTGTGAACGAGTCCTTAATGCAGTCTTCGTGACCGCCGACCTCCCCCAACCTCCCCACCTTTCTCCATCCCACTTGCCCCCTCCCACGCACCCCATCACACACCCCTCCCTCCCTCTGAACGAACCCTCCGCACCCAGCGCGTGCCACTCCCAGCTCCTCCTCCCTCCCTCCCCCCCATATCTTCTTCCTACCTACCTACCTAACCCCCCCCCACTAAGACCTCACCCGACCTGACCCGGAATTATGGATGACCCAGGGTGATTCATTCATCCCCCTCTCTCTCTCTCTCTCTCTCTCTCTCTCTCTCTCTCTCTCTCTCTCTCTCTCTCTCAGAAGCAGAAATATATATATATATATATATATATATATATATATATATATATATATATATATATATATATATATATATATAAATATATCCTTAATGTTCGTGAGATTTCATGGATATTTAATAGAGAAAAGAACACTTCGTTTTTCTTACACACACACACACACACACACACACACACACACACACACACACACACGCACGCACTACGGCCTCTGCAAGACCCATAAGGTCGACAGTCCATCAAAGTAAAGCCTTGTAATCCAGCCTTAAGCACCCAGGACCATGTCTCACCTGGGTCCCAGGGTCTGCCCCCAAACCCCCCAGAATATGTCTCCCATAAACCCCCTCCTTCCTCCTTTCCCTTCCTCCTTTTCCCTTCACCCTCCCTCTGTCCCTCCCTTCCTTTCCCCTTCCCACCGTCGTATTCTCTTCCTCTCCTTCTCTCCCTCCCATCTACAAATTTCGACCCATCTCCGCCACACGACGGGCCAACAAGTACCCATCCCCCCCCCCCCCCATTACTTCCTATTTATCACCCTCCTCCTTTTTTTCCCCCATTAAGCCCAAAGCATCAGGCATCCACCCCAGACCCATTACCCGTCTTCACCATTAGCTATTCACGCCCTCCACTTCACTCCAACCCTATCAACCACTACCCTCCCGTCCCCTCTCCCTTAGCCACGCCACTTAACACACCCCCTCCCCCCTCTCCAAACTACAACTACTATCCCTCCTCCCCCTAGCCAAAACACTTAACACCCCCTCCTCCAAACTACACCTATCACCTCCACCCCCCCTAGCCAAACCACTTAACACACCCCCTCTCTCCAAACTACACCTATCACCCTCTCTCCCCCCCTTGCCAAACCACTTAACACACCCCCTCTCTCCAAACTACACCTATACCCCTCACTCCCCCTAGCCAAACCACTTAGCACACCCCCTCTCTCCAAACTACACCTATCACCCTCTCTCCCCCTAGCCAAACCACTTAACACACCCCCTCTCTCCAAACTACCCTATCACCCTCTCTCCCCCTAGCCAAACCACTTAACACACCCCCTCTCTCCAAACTACCCTATCACCCTCTCTCCCCCTAGCCAAAACACTTAACACCCCCCCCCCTTCAATCTACCCCCCTCCTTCCTTTTTTTTACCACCTTCCTTTTTTTACTCCCCTTCCACATCTCCCCCAAACCAACCAACCTACCCCTCCCTCCCCCAACAACCCCCCTCTTCCCCCTTTCTCCCCTCTCCTCGGAAAGAAAGATGGCGACACGGGACATAGGATTAGACCCTATTTGCTAAAGAGATACAATTGTTTGCCATCACACTCCGGAACCCGCCGGTATTTTATTGGTCTTAAGTAACTCTATGGGAAAAAGAGACACTGTGGCCCAGAGGAGGAGGATCCGATCCTTCTGTGCTAAGTAACTCCATGGGAAAAAGAGACACTGTGGCCCAGAGGAGGAGGATCCTATCCTTCTGTGCTAAGTAACTCTATGGGAAAAAGAGACACTGTGGCCCAGAGGAGGAGGATCCGATCCTTCTGTGGTAAGTAACTCTATGGGAAAAAGAGACACTGTGGCCCAGAGGAGGAGGATCCGATCCTTCTGTGCCGCAGAGGTGCCGTTCCTCTTTCTGTGTCTCTTGAATGGGGCATAGTTTGTGGCCACGATTATGCAGACCTGAGTGATTGATTATACCTGGTTGCCGTTTCCCGCGTCAGCGAGATAGCGCCACGAAACAGATGAAGAACGGCCAGTCCATTCGTATATACATGTATGTACATAAACGCTCATACACGCACATATACATACATACACGTATGCATATCAACACCTATATATATATATATATATATATATATATATATATATATATATATATATATATATATATATATATATATATATATCCCTGGGGATAGGGGAGAAAGAATACTTCCCACGTATTCCCTGCGTGTCGTAGAAGGCGACTAAAAGGGGAGGGAGCGGGGGGCTGGAAATCCTCCCCTCTCACTTTTTTTTTTAATTTTCCAAAAGAGGGAACAGAGAAGGGGCCCAGGTGAGGATATTCCCTCAAGGGCCCAGTCCTCTGTTCTCAACGCTACCTCGCTAATGCGGGAAATGGCGAATAGTATGAAAGAAAGAAAGAAAGATATATATATATACATACATACATACATACATACATACACATACACAGACATATACATATATATGCATCTACATATTCATACTTGCTTGCCTTCATCCATTTCCGGCGCTACCCCCACAACCCCAACAGCATCGCTACTCCAGCAGAACACAATTTTCAGTCCTCCCTTCAAAATGATCGTTATGTACACTATTACTTTTATACTTTATATATTTTTTCTACCATTTAAGTATAAGTATATAACGTAGTGTCGCTTTCCCCCTCCACACACACACCTGAATAACTTAACACTTTTCATACTCCACTCTGACAACTTCAGTCGATAACTTCTGTGAAGTTTATATAAGTGTATGGTGGGGTGGGGGAGCGGCTCATTCTCATCCGCCTATGTTGTTATAGTGGTTTTATAAGTTATAAGTTTTGTAAGTTATATAAGGGCATTAGAGAGTAGGCCGGATATGGAACCTTTTTTTTTTTTTTTTCATTATTGTTAAAGTTGAGCGGCTGGGAAGTTATAAAAGTATGGGGGAGGAGGTACTTTGGCGTGGGCTGTTGTATTATCCGGATGTTGTATTATCCGGATGTTGTATTATCCGGATGTTGTATTATCCGGATGTTGTATTATCCGGATGTTGTATTGTCCGGATGTTGTATTATCCGGATGTTGTATTGTCCGGATGTTGTATTGTCCGGATGTTGTATTGTCCGGATGTTGTATTATCCAGATGTTGAATTGTTCGGATGTTGTATCATCCGGATGTTGTATTATCCGGCTGGTGTATTATCCGGCTGGTGTATTGTCCGGATGTTGTATTATCCGGATGTTGTATTATCCGGCTGGTGTATTGTCCGGCTGTTGTATCAACCGGATGTTGAATTGCCCGGATGTTGTATCATCCGGATGTTGTATTATCCGGCTGTTGTATTATGCGGATGTTGTATTATGCGGATGTTGTATTATGCGGATGTTGTATTATCCGGATGTTGTATTATCCGGATGTTGTATTATCCGGATGTTGTATTGTCCGGCTGTTGTATCATCCGGATGTTGTATTATCCGGATGTTGTATTATCCAGATGTTGTATCATCCGGATGTTGTATTATCCGGATGTTGTATTGTCCGGATGTTATATCATCCAGCATTTGAATTATCCGACTGGTGAAATATCTGGTGTCTGTGGAACTCCAGTTTTCCTTATAATGGCCAGAAACATCGCTCAGATGCGGGTAACCGCAGGCTGTCCTGAGGCCGAGCGCTTAGGTTCCAATCCTGGTCGTGGCAGTTTGGCCACAGTCAACCCAGCTCTTCATCATCCTCCCATAGCGATTGGTCGATAAATTGAATATTATGTATCAACTGGCTTATATATCTTTCTTGTATTTTCCTTGATGATGTGATTATTACACGAAAGTGCACTTGGGAACTTACCGTTTTTCACTTCTCCGTGGGTTCATCGGAATATATATATGTATGAAGCACGATAAGTTCCCAGGTGCACTTTCGTGTAATAATCACATTATCAGGGGAAATACATGAAAGAAATGTCAAATATATATATATATATATATATATATATATATATATATATATATATATATATATATATATATATATATATATATATATATATATTGCTATAAATCAGGGTACGTGTGTTGCATACTAAATGAAGCCCAGAGTTTTATATGAATCAGATCTGAGTTGGAATTCGGCGAATTGACTCTGTCCAAGCCATTCTAAACATGAATTAAACGAAGAATTATTTTTGGGGGGAATGTAAAATGTTTCTCTTTTTTTTGGGGGGTGATGTATATTGCAGTACAAGTGGCAGCATTATACTGATGCCTCAAACAGATGAAGCAATATTGAATGGATCAAGTTTTAATATATATATATATATATATGTGTATATATATATTTTTTTTTACACGCACGTTATGGTTGATCGCTCTTTGAAATATTGGCGTCCCCCCCCACCCCCACTCTTCCCCATGGGGGTAAAAAAAAATAGCGCTGGGAAATATTCGTCATTGTTGAGCTGTGAATCAACGCTGGAATCAAATTTTGCCCCGCCGTTCTTGTCCGACAAGCGAGGGACAATGATTCCGTTTATTTCCTGTGCGCTGTGGTGGTTCACACAGAGTCTGGCCCGCCCCCCCGTTTTCGACTCGGGTTCACTTCGGTTCGGTAAAGTCGAGCTCGTCCAGAGCTTCGGTCTGGGGTTGCTGACCACAGACAGTGTGGCGTATTTCGTCATCATCTTCTCTGGCAAGGTTGTAACAACCCCGACGTATTGTTAGAGCATGTTGTAGCGTAATGTTGTTTCGTTATATTCGTACAGTGTGTGTTCAGGGATGTAGGTACAACCTCATTATTTATACCTCCCTCTGTGGTGTAGGTGTTGTGTTCATGCACACACGTCTGTAGGAAACCTATGTTCTTAAGGTAAGCTGGGGAGATTTGGTTAAAAGAGGGACACATTCTGATGTGAAAAGACAAGTAATTGTCAGTATACAGACAGACACAACTCATGTGTGGTGTATGAGACGCTGTCAGCTTCACAGACAGACATAGACAGACAGGCATAGACAGACATAGACAGACATAGGCAGACAGACAGACAGACATAGACAAACAGACAGACACATAGACAGACAGGCAGACATAGACAGACAGACAGACAGACAGACAGACAGACAGAAAGGCAGGCAGACAGACACAGTTGGAGTGACACGAAGCAAGACTCCACAAGTCACAGACATAAAGACAGCCGCTGCAGATGGCTGATACAGACACACACACACACACACACACACACACACACACATTTCGATACCATAATGTGAACACCACAGGCCGCAGACAAATACTTCTACAAACATATACAGACAGGCCACCTCTTCCCTAAATTGAAGCGCATCACATCATACCTGGTTTTTTCCCCCCATTCCCCGTTATTCATTTTACAACATTCACAGAATGCCAGAGTGGCATCCAGACCTAGAGAGTTTGTACAAAAAAATGTTCAATATGGGTGTTCCAGATAATGTCAATATTTCAAATTTCCATGCGTGATATTTTTGGCATCACTTGTGCTTGAAGCATGTGACACTTCCATTAAAAAATCCATGAATTTCCAACAGTCTGGAGTTGTTAGTTCGGTTTCCAGGATGCCGTATTGGGTATACACACCCTTCCAGGACTGTTGGCTCGGCTTCCAGGGTGACAGGTTGGGCACACATACGTTCCAGAGGTGCTACTCCGGCTTCCGCCGTGCCAAGTTTGGCATTTCCGCGTTCCAGAACCGCTAGATCGGTTTCCAAGATGCCAAGTTGGGCATACTAGCGTTCCAGGGCGGTTAGCTCGGCTTCCAGGGTGCCTAGTTGGGCACACATACGTTCCAGAGGTATCGAATCGGTTTCTAGGGTGTCAAGTCGGGCAACCGCGTACTACTACAGGAGGTATACACACACGTTCCAGAACCGTTGGTTCGGCTTCCAGGGCGGCAAGTTGGGCACACGTCCATTCCAGAGTGGTTAATTCAGTTTCCAGGATATCGGGTCAGGCACACATACGTTCCAGAGCTGTTCGTTCAGTTTCCAGGATATCGGGTCGGGCACACATACGTTCCAGAGCTGTTAGTTCAGTTTCCAGGATATCGGGTCAGGCACACATACGTTCCAGAGCTGTTAGTTCAGTTTCCAGGATATCGGGTCAGGCACACATACGTTCCAGAGCTGTTAGTTCAGTTTCCAGGATATCGGGTCTGGCACACATACGTTCCAGAGCTCTTGGTTTAGTTCTCCACCTTTGCTTCCAGGCGACCAGATGGGCACACATACCATAATGAATGCTGGGTTCTTATCACCCCTCATCCTCGTGTCATGGTGACTGGAAAATGTTATATATAAAAGAAAGGAAAGCCTTATATAAAAAGAAAAGCCCGCAGTCCACCATAACTGGTTGGACGAAGGGTTTGGGGAAAGCTGGGTGGGTTGTTTGTGTGTGACTTGACCAGGGCATTGGACCAGTTCCTATCTATGTCCCTTCTCTTTCCCACCCACTCCTGACCAATAGCTCACCCCGCTGGTATATTTGGAGTTCTTCCTATAATATAGTGTGTTTCTTAGCATATTAGGGTATCTGGAGCCTTAGGGGTCTGTTGATATATGGGAGTATATTAAGGGGTATGACGAATTTCTTGGTGTATATGGGGCCCACTTCCTATCTGGGGGCCCCCTACCTGGTATAAGTATAGTTTCCTAGTATATAGGGGCCCCTCCTGTTGTGAGGTTGGGCCCCACATGCTGTAAGGGGGACCTATGTTCTAGGCTCCATGCTTCACAGGACCCCACTGGGGCCCAGTTGGTGCAGGGTACCGTCCACCTGCTGGGCCCCCCCGGGGGGGGTTTTTGGGGCCCCCCCCCCGGGGGGGGGGGGGGGGCCGGGAAAGGGGTTTTTTTTTTTGGGGGGCCCAAAAAGGGGGGGGGGGGCCCCGGGTTTTTGGGGGGGGCCCGGGGGGGGGGGCCCAAAACCCCCCTTTTGGGGGGTTTTCCCCGGGGGGCCCCCCCCGGGTTCCCCCCCGGCCCCGGGGGGGGGGAAAAAACCCCCCCCCCCCCCCCCCCCCCCCCCCCCCCCCCCAAAAACCCCCCCCAAGGGGAACCCCCCCCCAAAAAAAAAAAAAAAAAAAGGCCAACCCCCCCCCAAAAAAAGGGGGGGGGGGACCAACCCCCCCAAAAAAAAAAAAAAAGGGGGGGAAAAAAAAAGGGGAAACCCCCCCCCGGGGGGGGGGAAAAAAAGGGGGGGGGGGCCCCGAAGGGGAAAGGGGGGGGGGGAAAAACCAAAAAAAGGGGGGGGGGAAAAACCAAAGGGGGGGAAAAAAAGGGGAAAAAAAAAAAAAAGGGGGCCCCCGGGGGGGGGGGGGGGGGGGGGGGGAAAAAAAGGGGGGGGGGGAAAAAAAAAGGGAAAAAGGGAAAAAAAAAAAGGGGGGGGAAAAGGAAAGGGGGGGAAAAAAAAAAAAAGGGGGGGCCCCCCAAAAAAAGGGGGGCCCCCCCAAAACCCGGGGGGCCCCCCCAAAAAACCCCCCCCAAAAAAAAACCCCAAAAAACCCCCCAAAAACCCCCCCAAAAAAAAAAAAAACCCCAAAAAGGGCCCCCAAAGGGCCCCCCCCAACCCCAAACCAAAAACCCCCCAAAAAACCCCCCAAAAAAAACCCCCCCCCAAAAAAAAACCCCCCAAAAAGGGAAAAAAAAACCCCAAAGGGGGGCCCCCCCCCCAAAACCCCCCCCCCCCCCCCCCCCCCCAAAAACCCCCGGGCCGGGGGGCCCCCCCCCCCCGGGGGCCCCCCCCCCCCAAAACCCCCCCCCGCCCCCCAAAAAACCCCCCAACCCCCCCCCAAAAAAACCCACGGTGAGATGGGGACTCCTTGGGGAGGAATCTATTGGTTTTTCCATCATGTTAACTTGTCTCACTCCCTCCCTATATAACTGGACCCCCCCTCCCCCCCCCGTATAGTCTTGGATCCCCTTACACCCTACCCATATAGTCTTGGATCCCCTTACCCTGTCCCCATATAGTCTTGCATCACCTCACTCCCTTCCCATATAGTCTTGGATCCCCTTACCCCCTCCCCATATAGTCTTGGATCCCTTCACCCCCTTCCCATATAGTCTTGGATCCCCTCACCCCCTCCCTATATAGTCTTGGATCCCCTTACCCCCTTCCCATATAGTCTTGGATCACCTCACCCCCTCCCCATATAGTCTTGGATCCCCTTCACCCCCTCCCCATATAGTCTTGAACCCCTCCCTCCCCCATTCTACATAGCCAAATAACCTTTGAACCTCCCTTCTCCTACCCCATATAATAGCATTATAACCTCATCCTCTCCTTACCCAAACAGTCTGGGGGGGGGGGGGCCCGTTTCTCCCCCACCCATATCATGGGGGGGATATGGTCTTACCTCCTCGCCCCATCACAACCTGCTCATCCTCAAACTGGGTACGATAGAGATATGTGCATGACACACACACACACACACACACACTCACACACACACACACATACACACACATACACACTCACACATACACACTCACACATACACACACACGCGCGCACACGCACACACAGAACTGCTGCCAGAATTCAATTAATCGACATTTATTTATTTATCTATTTATTTATTTATCTATTTATTTATTTATTTAAGCGCCGCGAGTGTAGTACTCCCTCCTCGTGCTAAACCAATAATCAGCTTGCGGATATATATATATATATATATATATATATATATATATATATATATATATATATATATATATATATATATATATATATATATATATATTATTTTTTTTTTTTTTTTTTTTTTTTTTTCGCTATATCGCTACCGACCATGTCTTTGAAATTAGCAGGAATCGCTAAGCGAGACGGTATTAAGGAGAAAGAAAATGGGAAATGATGTCGTTGACACATGAACACAAAAAAAAATGGGATGGTCATGTGAGAAAGTGGATGATGAATGAAAGAAGCTGAGTGAAGAATGAAGGCAGAGAATGTGTGTTGAGGGAATTTCATTTTTTCTTTCTTTCTTTCTTTTTTTCTTACCTTCAGAGTTTGTTAGATGATGGTAAAGAAGGAATATAAGAGATGCTGGGGGTGGGGGAACACCCAGGCCCCACCCCAACCCACCACACCCACCCCAACCCAACCCACCCACCACCAGTGTAAACACTCGACTCGTGATATGAAGAGAAAAAAATAAGATGAGATAGTTTCCCAGGAAAAATCTCTCTCTCTCTCTCTCTCTCTCTCTCTCTCTCTCTCTCTCTCTCTCTCTCTCTCTCTCTCTCTCTCTCTCCTCTCTCTCATCTCTCTCTCACATCCTGGGAATCGTGACACTTCCCCCAGCCGGCAGCTTAACCCAGAGTCCGTCTTCACTAATATCTTTCTCTCGGAGGTTGGCAGGGGAAGGGGGGGGGGGGGGTGTGAGACCCCCCCCCTCTCCCTCATCCTCTCTGGGGGTGTTGGCGAACGGTGAGGTGAGGTAGGTAGGGGAGGGGGGGGGGGTGTTGGTGGTGGTGATGACTTGGGATGGAGAAGGGGGTTGAGGTGGGGGGGAGGGAGGAGGGAGGGTGTGAGGATGGAACCTCACCAAGAGGGTTGGGGGTTGAGGTGGGGAGGGAGGGGGAAGGAGGGTGTGAGGATGGAACCTCACCAAGCATGATGGAAGATGTGGCCCAAACTGGTCCGCAGTCAAACGCATGAATTAAACAAGTTTTACATAGAGTTTTTTGCTTCATCATGAGAGGACAGAGATGTGTGTGTGTGTGTGTGTGTGTGTGTGTGTGTGTGTGTGTGTTGAAGTCCCCCCCCCGACCCCCAGAGAGATGGCACTGGTGTCCATAGTGAAGATGAACGTCCAGCGGTGGTATGAGCGGCCAGAACTCCCTCTCCCTAGATAGATGGACTGACCCTACCATTAGTGGAGCTTCCCTCTCCCCCTTCGCCACCCCCTCCCTCCCTCCCTCCCCATGCCATCTCGACGCCTTCCCTATAGGGGGGTGTGTTGAGGGGTGGGGTGGGGTGGGGGAGGGGGAGGAGAGTATTAGGCGGGGGGGGAGAGATGATGAGGAGGAGGGGGAGGGAAGGGGAGGGGGGAGGGGGTAGGAATCCATCATCCCTGGTAAGGAGGTGTTGGGGGGGGGAATCGATCATGGGTCCCTCACAACACGTAGTAAGGAGGTCCCCCCACCCACACACACACACACACACACACACACACACACACACACACACACACCACACGCGCACACACACGCACACACACACACAACAAAGAGATTCGACATATCGTGTCATAATTCGAATTTATTATCATTATCATTTATAATCATTATTAGCATTTTATCATTATCATTATCATTATTATTACTATTATTATCATCATTATCATTAAATATTATTATCATTAATGATGATCTTATCTTTTATCATTAATCTTATTTTCATTGTCAATACTGTAATTATTTTTAGAGTAGATTCGTAATCATATTGCAGATTTGGATTAAACTAATAGGCGATCTATCTATCTACCTCTCTATCTGTCTATCTATCTATCTATCCGTATCTCTATGCCCATCCTATACGGGTGGTCAGGTCCAACCCATACACACAGCTGCAGGAATCACCCATACACACAGGAATCACCCATACACACAGCTCCAGGAATCACCCATACACACATCCTGGATCCATCATTGGTGTAGGACGGGCCTGTCATTGGTGATGTATATATATATATATATATATATATATATTATATATATATCTATATAAATCTCCATTGGAGGAGGGATTATATAACTATATAAATCTCCATTGGAGGAGGGATTATATAACTATATAAATCTCCATTAGAGGAGGGATTATATAACTATATAAATCTCCATTAGAGGAGGGATTATATAACTATATAAATCTCCATTGGAGGAGGGATTATATAACTATATAAATCTCCATTGGAGGAGGGATTATATAACTATATAAATCTCCATTGGAGGAGGGATTATATAACTATATAAATCTCCATTGGAGGAGGGATTATATAACTATATAAATCTCCATTGGAGGAGGGATTATATAACTATATAAATCTCCATTGGAGGAGGGATTATATAACTATATAAATCTCCATTGGAGGAGGGATTATATAACTATATAAATCTCCATTGGAGGAGGGATTATATAACTATATAAATCTCCATTGGAGGAGGGATTATATAACTATATAAATCTCCATTGGAGGAGGGATTATATAACTATATAAATCTCCATTGGAGGAGGGATTATATAACTATATAAATCTCCATTGGAGGAGGGATTATATAACTATATAAATCTCCATTGGAGGAGGGATTATATAACTATATAAATCTCCATTGGAGGAGGGATTATATAACTATATAAATCTCCATTGGAGGAGGGATTATATAACTATATAAATCTCCATTGGAGGAGGGATTATATAACTATATAAATCTCCATTGGAGGAGGGATTATATAACTATATAAATCTCCATTGGAGGAGGGATTATATAACTATATAAATCTCCATTGGAGGAGGGATTATATAACTATATAAATCTCCATTGGAGGAGGGATTATATAACTATATAAATCTCCATTGGAGGAGGGATTATATAACTATATAAATCTCCATTGGAGGAGGGATTATATAACTATATAAATCTCCATTGGAGGAGGGATTATATAACTATATAAATCTCCATTGGAGGAGGGATTATATAACTATATAAATCTCCATTGGAGGAGGGATTATATAACTATATAAATCTCCATTGGAGGAGGGATTATATAACTATATAAATCTCCATTGGAGGAGGGATTATATAACTATATAAATCTCCATTGGAGGAGGGATTATATAACTATATAAATCTCCATTGGAGGAGGGATTATATAACTATATAAATCTCCATTGGAGGAGGGATTATATAACTATATAAATCTCCATTGGAGGAGGGATTATATAACTATATAAATCTCCATTGGAGGAGGGATTATATAACTATATAAATCTCCATTGGAGGAGGGATTATATAACTATATAAATCTCCATTGGAGGAGGGATTATATAACTATATAAATCTCCATTAGAGGAGGGATTATATAACTATATAAATCTCCATTAGAGGAGGGATTATATAACTATATAAATCTCCATTAGAGGAGGGATTATATAACTATATAAATCTCCATTAGAGGAGGGATTCTATAACTATATAAATCTCCATTGGAGGAGGGATTATATAACTATATAAATCTCCATTAGAGGAGGGATTATATAACTATATAAATCTCCATTAGAGGAGGGATTATATAACTATATAAATCGCCATTAGAGGAGGGATTCTATAACTATATAAATCTCCATTGGAGGAGGGATTATATAACTATATAAATCTCCATTAGAGGAGGGATTATATAACTATATAAATCTCCATTAGAGGAGGGATTATATAACTATATAAATCTCCATTGGAGGAGGGATTATATAACTATATAAATCTCCATTGGAGGAGGGATTATATAACTATATAAATCTCCATTAGAGGAGGGATTATATAACTATATAAATCTCCATTGGAGGAGGGATTATATAACTATATAAATCTCCATTGGAGGAGGGATTATATAACTATATAAATCTCCATTGGAGGAGGGATTATATAACTATATAAATCTCCATTGGAGGAGGGATTATGTAACTGTATAAATCTCCATTAGAGGAGGGATTATATAACTGGATAAATCGCCATTAGGGGAGGGATTATATAACTATATAAATCTCCATTGGAGGAGGGATTATATAACTATATAAATCTCCATTAGGGGAGGGATTATATAACTATATTAATCTCCATTGGAGGAGGGATTATATAAATATATAAATCTCCATTAGGGAAGGGATTTAACTATTTGTTTTTAACAACAGACGAAGAGGAATATAGATTTAACTATTAGTAACAAAATACAAAAAAGAATATAGATTTAACTATTAGTAACAAAATACAAAAAAGAATATAGATTTAACTATTAGTAACAAAATACAAAAAAGAACATAGATTTAACTATTAGTAACAAAATACAATAAAGAACATAGATTTAACTATTAGTAACAAAATACAAAAAAGAATATAGATTTAACTATTAGTAACAAAATACAAAAAAGAACATAGATTTAACTATTAGTAACAAAATACAAAAAAGAACATAGATTTAACTATATCCACGTAACAGAGAGAGAAGAATATAGATTCCATATTGACATATATTACGCCTGTTTTGAATCAACGCATTTCCGTCCCTCCCCTGGCAATATGTATGCGTGTGGTATATATATTATTCAATAAGGTATTTCTCTCATTTATTATTTATGCATTGACAGAGAAAATGGGTCGGTCCCCCCCTTACCACCACCCCCACCCCCCAGGAAGTGGTGGGGGGGGTGGGGGGGTTTGACCTTTGACCTCACTGTGTCAGGGCGTAGCATGGCCGGGGGGGGGGGGGTAGTATCTTTGGATAGGCCAGCTTTGATTGATTAATGACCCGTGACGCGTGGTGTCGCCTTAGGTCAAAGGTCACCGGACGAGACAGTGGTATGGGTCATCGGATATGCCTTTATTGGGCCCAACAGACCAATGTGGATCGTCAAGGGTCAATCTCCCATTTTCAATCATGGTTGTTTGGTCTTATCATCGCCCGTTCTTATATTTAGCTTGGCTGTTGATGTCTATCTTGCCCCGAGTGTCCCAAGGCTCGAATTTAGAATGTATTTTCGTGGAAAATCTTTCCTGCAGAATTCCCATGGCAGTACACTCTGTGTATCATGTGGCGTTCCTCCTTCACGGTTACTGTACTGTCCGGCCTCAATGGTGAGCCGGAGGGAGAGGTGGGTGGGGCAGAGCCTTCCAGATTCGCATCTATGACAGTGAATTAGGAACTGCTTGTCTGTGAGGCGATGCCCTCATCATAGACCATCAGGTCTTGTGTAATGTGGTCCCCCTTCCCCCCCTCCCCTTCCCCTTTTCCCCTCCCCTCTCTTCCCTCGCCCTTTTCCCCTCCTCTCTTCTCTCCCCCCATGCAAGTACTCCCATGTACTTATTTCTCTCCTTCCTCCCCCTTTCCCACGCACCCCCTTCCCCCCACCTCCCTCTCCCCCTCTCTTCTCTCCCCCCCCCATGCAAGTACTCCCATGTACTTATTTCTCTCCCCCTCCTCCTCCTCCCCCACCCCCTTTTCCACGCACCCCACACTCTCCACCCCTCCATGGCCTGGCTCAAGCGAGTGAAGTCCAAAAGAGCTCACAAGGTGGGGCCTTCTCCACCATTGATGGAGTAGTCATGTAACGTGGGAGGCGGAGTTAATTCCCTCCCCGGTGTAGCGCCTCCCCCGCCCGTCCCCTCCCTCCCTCCTTCCTTCCTTCCCTCCCCTTCTCGCTGGCTGCATCACCATTCCCTCCACCACCCACCTGACGTCAACCCTCTTTGCTCCCCATTATCCGACGCCCCCCCTCTCTCTCTCTCCCCACTCCTCACGCCCTGTGCATTTAAGCTGAGCTCCCCACTCCTCCGCCTCCACTCCCCACGCCTTCAGAGACCTGACACACACACACGCCCTCTCTTTCTCCCCACTACGCACAGCGAGACGTCTCCCCCCATTTCTCATCACGGCCTATCCTTACCTCCCCACTCAGGTCTCAGAATTAGGCCCACCACAACACTAAGGTCACTCCAGCATTAGGGCCACCCACAACATTAGGGCCACCCACAACATCAGGGCCAGCCACAACATTAGGGCCACCCACAACATTAGGGCCACCCACAACATTAGGGCCACCCCAACATTAAAGTTCACCCCGACATTTCTAACGACACCAGTTCAAATTCTCCCCTTTAAAACCCCCCCCGTCCGTCCATTTTAGGGCCTTCCCTTGAGGTCTTCCTTAATTAGTTACCCCCACGTCTTACACTCCATCTCCCTTAACTGCCTCTCGTAGAGCATCCCCCCCTCCCCACCCTCCCCTCCCTCCTCCCCCTCCCTCAACTCCTTTCTAATGTAGAACCCCCCCTCCACTCCCCCCCCCTTCCGCTTTCCCACCCACCCCTCCCCCCTCCTCCCCCCTCCTCCCCCCTCAACTCCTTTTTAATGTAGAAAACCCCCTCCACTTCTTTTCCCCCCCCCTCTCCCCCACTTCAGCTTTTCCACCCACCCACCCCTCTCCCCCCCTCCTCCTCCTCCTCCTTACCCTATCGAACCATCCCTTAATTTAGGACATTTTCCCCCCTCTCCCCTTCTTTAAGCACCCTACTCCCCACCCAGTTTTAAAGTTATCTTCATTTTAGGAGCCCTTAATCATTCGCGTCCCCCCCCCCCCTCCATCTTCTAATGGGGAGTATTACGTAATCTGTGTTAGAAAACGTCGCTGGGTTAAACAACATTCAACTTCTGTATAGACGAAAAAATAAAAAGGTGGGGTGGTGTTAGACCATTTCTGATCTGTTCAGGACTAAGGTCTTGTCCTGGCCCTTAAGAGCCCTAATCTGTGAAGAATTAGTTTCTCCTGTGAGATAATATGATGAAAGAAGAGCCCTGAGGAGTGAGACGTTATGTAGATAGAAGGAGAGAAAGATGGAAGGATGATGGTGTGTGTGTGTGTGTGTGTGTGTGTGTGTCAGGTTCTGGGGGTTGCTAGATATTGCAGGATGTTTAACATCAACACAAAATGGTATAGTACATGTACATATATCGTCTCAAGGTCTCGCGTACAGGGTCATCCAGTGAGCTAATGGTTGACTATATATACATTGACCAGTGAGCTAATGGTGGATCATATACATTGACCAGTGGGCTAATGGTTGATTATATATACATTGACCAGTGAGCTATAGGTTGATTATATACATTGACCAGTGGGCTAATGGTGGATCATATACATTGACCAGCGAGCGGGATGATTATAGACAGATAGATGAGGCAGATAGATCTGTAGAAAGGAGGTAGAATGGTTTATAGATAGATAGATAAGGTAGATAGATAGATAAATCTGTAGGTAGGTGGTAAAATGATTTATAGATAGATAGATAAGATAGATAGAATGAGTTATACATAGATAGAATGATTTATAGATAGATAGACCTGTAGGAAGGTAGATAGATGGATGGAGGCGCTGTACAGTTGACCCTGTAGTAGATAGAGACGATGGAGTATGGGTGTTCCCATCTGTCTATCGACTCTGCTAGTGATGGGATGTGCTGCCCTTCTGACGGACCATATTCGCTCTCGAGGAGTCCCACATCCCAGATGGGTCGAGACACAGTCGAGTCCCACATCCCAGATGGGTCGAGACACAGACAAGTCCCACATCCCAGATGGGGCGAGACACAGACGAGTCCCACATCCCAGATGGGTCGAGACATAGACGAGTCCCACATCCCAGATGGGTCGAGGCACAGACAAGTCCCACATCCCAGATGGGGCGAGACATAGACGAGTCCCACATCCCAGATGGGGCGAGACACAGTCGAGTCCCACATCCCAGATGGGGCGAGACACAGTCGAGTCCCACATCCCAGATGGGTCGAGAGACAGTCGAGTCCCACATCCCAGATGGGTCGAGAGACAGTCGAGTCCCACATCCCAGATGGGTCGAGACACAGTCGAGTCCCACATCCCAGATGGGTCGAGGCACAGACAAGTCCCACATCCCAGATGGGTCGAGACACAGTCGAGTCCCACATCCCAGATGGGTCGAGACACAGTCGAGTCCCACATCCCAGATGGGTCGAGACACAGTCGAGTCCCACATCCCAGATGGGTCGAGACACAGTCGAGTCCCACATCCCAGATGGGTCGAGAGACAGACGAGTCCCACATCCCAGATGGGTCGAGAGACAGACGAGTCCCACATCCCAGATGGGTCGAGGCACAGACGAGTCCCACATCCCAGATGGGTCGAGACACAGACGAGTCCCACATCCCAGATGGGTCGAGACACAGACGAGTCCCACATCCCAGATGGGTCGAGACACAGTCGAGTCCCACATCCCAGATGGGTCGAGACACAGTCGAGTCCCACATCCCAGATGGGTCGAGACACAGTCGAGTCCCACATCCCAGATGGGGCGAGACACAGTCGAGTCCCACATCCCAGATGGGTCGAGAGACAGACGAGTCCCACATCCCAGATGGGTCGAGACACAGTCGAGTCCCACATCCCAGATGGGGCGAGACACAGTCGAGTCCCACATCCCAGATGGGTCGAGACACAGTCGAGTCCCACATCCCAAATGGGTCGAGACACAGTCGAGTCCCACATCCCAGATGGGGCGAGACACAGTCGAGTCCCACATCCCAAATGGGTCGAGACACAGTCGAGTCCCACATCCCAGATGGGTCGAGACACAGTCGAGTCCCACATCCCAAATGGGTCGAGACACAGTCGAGTCCCACATCCCAGATGGGTCGAGACACAGTCGAGTCCCACATCCCAGATGGGTCGAGACACAGTCGAGTCCCACATCCCAGATGGGTCGAGACACAGTCGAGTCCCACATCCCAGATGGGTCGAGACACAGTCGAGTCCCACATCCCAGATGGGTCGAGACACAGACGAGTCCCACATCCCAGATGGGTCGAGACACAGTCGAGTCCCACATCCCAGATGGGGCGAGACACAGTTGGAGGAGCTGGATGATTTTTGGGAGGGTAAGAAGTGAGGTTTTTGGAGGCATTTACAGTATCAGATCTATAACTTGATGTAAAATGTCTTTATTTCAATCCCTAATGTAGAAGGGCCCTGAATATAGATGAATCTTTATTCATATTATGGTTTTTGATTATACAAGATAAGGGTTAAGTACGTAAGAAAGAAGAGGGGGAGATGATGTAGAAGTGTTTAGGGAAGTGGGAGAGCAAGATAAGGGTTAGGTACGTAAGACAGAAGAGGGGGAGATGATGTAGAAGTGTTTAGGGAAGTGGGAAAGCCTTCTGTTTTAAGAAGTGGCCGATGGTCAGCAATGGGAGAGGGACGTGGGAAGGTGTGGACTGCCAAAGCTTGGCGGTGTAAGGGAAGATGAAGACATTACAACCCCGGCCGATTGCTGGTCGTGTTTACACTATTACTCTGTGGTGATAGGAGGGTCTAGGCAGGAAGGGGAGGGGGAATCTATTCCTCCTTGCCCCCTACCTATTCTCACCTCCCTCTCTCTCTCTCCCTTCTCTCCCTCACTCCTTCCTGCTCCTTCCCATCTCCCACCCCTATTTCCTTTATCCCTTTTCCCTCCCCCTTTCTTCCCTATCACATCTCTCACTCCTCCTCCCTGACCATCTCTCTCTCCCCCTTCCCTTAACCTTCTCCCCCCCTCCCTCCACATCTGCAGCAGCATCCGGCTCACGTCTGCCAGATAAGCTCTCTAAGCCAGCCTTGGTTACTTAAGCTTATCTTTTCCTGTAATTCACCCTGGCCACAGCCCGCTGTAGCCAAGTACAGAACGCGCCTGGGGGAAAGGGGCGTTCCTGAAAATGTCTATACCTGCAGGAGACACTGGGGGAGGGGGCGTTCTGATGTGCTTGGGATGGGGGGATGTATATATATATATATATATATATATATATATATATATATATATATATATATATATATATATATATATACATACATATGTTCTAATTAAAAGAAAGGTATACACTAACAAAGGGATTTTTTTGGAGGGGTATATGACAATACACCACTCGAGCCAGAAGATCCTTGCTAAACCCAAGAGGTAAAATGTGTTTGTATACAATATTGTACCCACTGTACGCTTTGTGCCCACCTCCACCTACACCCCACCTATTGTACCCACTGTACGCTTTGTGCCCACCTCCACCTACACTCCACCTATTGTACCCACTGTACGCTTTGTACCCACCTTCACCTACACCCCACCTATTGTACCCACTGTACGCTTTGTGCCCACCTCCACCTACACCCCACCTATTGTACCCACTGTACGCTTTATGCCCACCTCCACCTACACCCCCTAGCCATGTACCCTTCACCCATACCATCACAGAAATGCTTCAATGTCGCATATTTAGACAAAAAAAGAAAAAAATGGTTTTCGAATGAGAAAGATGATAGAAACTGTCATAGTAAATACAGAGAGTACACATACGGGGTCCAGCAACGAGAGGGTACAGTGGTTTTCGACCATCTTGTGACCTGTTCAGGTTTGACTGCAGTAAATCCATATTCCATGCTCACTGACGAAGGGTTTGGTTCGTCGCTGGGGCTTATAGAAGTGAGGGGGTCAGAGGAGGGGACTCATGGGGAGGGAAGAAGAGGAGGAGGAGGTGGGGACTTAGGGGGAGAGCAGGGGACGGATGTGGATTTGTGGGGAGACCAGATGAGGGTATGTATGGTGGGATCAGAGGAGTGGATGTGTGAGGGAACGAGCAGAGGGGACTTGTGGGGAGAGACCAGCGGAGGGGACTTGTGGGGGACTAGCGGAGGGGACTTATAGAGTGACCAGCAGAAGGGACTTGTAGGGTGACCAGCAGAGGGGGAAACTTCGCAGATAATTGATGTTCTGTGTAGTGAAAATGACCGTGGCA
>NC_092272.1:2612700-2620200 GCF_036320965.1 Panulirus ornatus | reverse complement strand
GGCATTTATACTTACAAATGCCACACGATCAAGTTACTTAAGGCAAGAGAGGATCGATGCGAGTACGCTGCATGGTAGTAATGCAATATTGCATCATACAGCATACAGTATACAGTGCACTGTACTGATAAGCCACGCAAACAATGTTGTTGGGTTTACGTCATCAATTAAGGTCCATGATCAACTGGAAATCGTCAATTTGGGTCCAGTTTCGACTGGAAATCGTCAATTTGGGTCCAGTTTCGACTGGAAATCGTCAATTAGGGTCCAGTTTCGACTGGAAATCGTTAGGTAGGGTTTAGATTCAACAGGAAATCATCAAAAAGGGTCATAATTCACTTGAAAATTCATCAAATAGTGTCGAGGTTCAGCTGGAAATCATCTTCCAGGGCCTTAAGTTCAACTGGAAATCATCTTCCTGGGTACAGCTTCAACTGGAAGTCCTAATCCAGGATCCAGGTTCAACTGGAAATCACGATCCAGGGTCTGGATCCCACTGGAAATCCATAAGGGTTCAGATTCAACTGGAAATCCTCATCCAGTGCCCCAGATTCCACTGGAAATCCTCATCCAGTGCCCCAGGTTCCACTGGAAATCCTCATCCAGTGCCCCAGGTTCCACTGGAAATCCTCTTTGAGGCTTAGGTTCCACTGGAGATCGCAATATCTCAGCACTGGTCCGTATGCTCTTACCCGCCAGTCACGGACGGAAACGTACACGTAAAACCCTACCACCAGTCACCAGTCAAGTACGAAGACCCCCCCACCTTTAACCCCATGTACATTGAGTAGAAACACACCAACCACTGAACATCACCAATCAAGTACAGAGAACCCACCTTTAACCCCACGTACATGGGGGGAGGGGGGGAAAACACGAACCACTGAACACCACCAATCAAATACGAAACCCCCACCTTTAACCCCATGTACATGGGAGGGAAACCCCATGTACGTGGGGAAAGAGGGGAAACACACCAACCACTGAGCACTACCAATCAAGTACGAAGACCCCTCCACCTTTAACCCCACGTATATAGGGGGGGGGGGGGACATACACCAACCACTGAACACCAGGATATCAATCACAGACATATGTATATATACATAACAAGGCGCCTTCACGTCGCCTCGTAGGAGAATTGGGCCTGACAGACATGGTACCACTGCCTCACACAGACGTGGGAGGAGGGGCTCCCCTACGAAGGATTGCGTGGGGCAGCAGCTGACTCAATTACAATTGGGGGGAGGGTGAGGGGGAGGAGTTTCCTCCTGAGGGGAAAGGAAGGGGAAAGAAAGGGGGAAGAGAGAGAGAGAGAGAGAGAGAGAGAGAGAGAGAGAGAGAGAGAGAGAGAGAGAGAGAGAGAGAGAGTTATTTTAGGGAGATCCTTTTTGCCCTGGAACTTAGAAATCGCTACATCGTCGCCCATGTACGGGTTCGAACCCCTTAGAATTGGATGGGTCGTACCTCAGAGTGTGATGGTATGTGGATGGTACATAGCCTTGGGTTTGATGGTACGTTTGCTTGAACACGACGGTACGACCCTTGAACACGACGGTACGACCCTTGACCACGACGGTATACGACCCATGACCACGACAGTATACGACCCTTGATCACGACGATATACGACCCTTGAACACGACGGTGCGACCCTTGAACACGACGGTATACGACCCTTGAACACGACGGTACGCCCCTTGAGCACGACTTTGCGACCCTTGAACACGACGGTATACGACCCTTGACCACGACGGTATACGACCCTTGAACACGACGGTATACGACCCTTGACCACGACGGTATACGACCCTTGAACACGATGGTATTTACGATTCTCCGTTATGATAACTTGGCCTCTCCCAACCCATAAGGGTTAACGAAGTGAACGGTGGGTAAGAAAGCGCGGGGGGGTTGTGGGTGGTTAACGACGCTGCCTCGTTTGTAACGGAATTAAACGAACTTAAGGACCCGCAGGAGAAGAAGAATTCAGCGCCTCGTTATCACCGCGAAAGAGAGAGAGAGAGAGAGAGAGAGAGAGAGAGAGAGAGAGAGAGAGAGAGAGAGAGAGAGAGAGAGAGAGAGATGGGGAGGGACGTGGACTCATTAACTGATTACAACAGATTACATTGAACTAAATGACAGAAAAATGTATAAAGCTTTTTTTTCTTTTATTTGAAAAAAAAAAAAGGATTTCATGGATTACATTGATGAATGTAATAAGTCATGAACACTAGAGTGATCATGGAATATTCAAGGCTTAGCTCTGACAACGAATTACATTGGGGGAAAAAAAAAAGCATTTAGATTATTGAGTCGCGTATACGATGAGATATGAAAGAGAAAATGAATGAGAGATGTAAAATGAAGCAATGGCGTGAAAAAGGTTTTTTTTTTTTCTTCCTTTTTCCTCTCTCTCTCGAGTGGTGTGGAAGGACTGGGGTCGGGTTTTCGGGTGTGGGCACCACTACCTCCCTTTCTCTATGAATCATTGATCGACTCGCTAATTCAATACATTGATTTTATAGTTAAGGGGGGGAGAGGGGGGGGCGATACAGGAAAAAATATATCTGGGGGGATTGTGGGGTGTGTGTGTGTATGTAGGGGATGTATACTTTAGCCCGGGGTCTCAGGGGAAGAAGGTGGGAACTCCGTTTTATAAATATTTTTTCCACATATCTGTATCTATGTAAAGTGTCTTATATACATCTGTTACAGATTCTTTTGTTCTCAATGGAGGCATGAGTGACTGGCGTGAAGACGTGATGAATGAAAGGTTGGAGTCAGTGAGAGAGAGAGACTTTGAGGTATCGGGGCCTAAATATTCGGGAGGGTGAGAGGCGTGCGTGGGATGGGACGAATTGGATCGATGTGGTGAGAGAGAGAGAGAGAGAGAGAGAGAGAGAGAGAGAGAGAGAGAGAGAGAGAGAGAGAGAGAGAGAGAGAGACTGTACCGATGACATCATCAGATAAGGTCCATAATATAATGAATAATGATTCATATGTCCTCACGAGGCATTGTAACGCTTCACGAAAGACATTGTAACGCTACAAGAAGGCATTATGACGCTACACGGAGGCATGGTAACGCCACACGGAGGCATGGTAACGCCACACGGAGGCATGGTAACGCCACATGGAGGCATGGTAACGCGTTGCCTCAGGGCTACACATAGGTCTTAGCATGGGCGTCTTCGTCATCCTGGTGATGAATATGTCCTTCGAAGGGCACGGCAGGCGTGACGGTTTCGGACCCTTAGCTGGCGTACACATGATTGCGTTACACGTGCGTACTTGGCGTTACGAAGCTCGCTCTTCCTGCCACTATATATATATATATATATATATATATATATATATATATATATATATATATATATATATATATTATCCCTGGGGATAGGGGAGAAAGAATACTTCCCACGTATTCCCTGCGTGTCGTAGAAGGCGACTAAAAGGGGAGGGAGCTGAGGGTGGCTGGAAATCCTCCCCTCTCGGTTTTCTTTCTAATCTTCCAAAAGAGGGAACAGAGAATGGGGCCAAGTGAGGATGCTCCCTCAAAGGCCCAGTCCTCTGTTCTTAACGCTACCTCGCTAACGCGGGAAATGGCGAATAGTTTGAAAGAAACTATATATATAGATAGATAGATAGATAGATATAGACTTGGAAGGCGAAGTGATGGTATTCCACGAAAATTACGAGTATGTATGAGAGAGTAAACATCTTCCTATCATTTTGGAAGTGAAGCAGACACACACACGCACAGTTTAAATGCCGACCGTTGCTTTCTTATCTCGCTATATACGCATATTTGCAATATATTCACGATATCGCGATATATCTACGATAAATTCGCGATATGTTCACGATATACTTTGCGATATGTTCAAGGAAGGGGGAAAGCGATAGGCCCTAAACGCTGCAGTTTAAGACGTGGCGTTTATAATCCGTCGACGTTAATTACACAATTAGCATATTAACAAAATTATAGATCATTAACGATAGCACCCCCCCCCCCCCTCCAGATCTAGTTAATTTGGGCCACCAGTGATTAGAACATGATTAAGTTGTTTACGATATAGGGCGGTGTGGGCGGGAGGGGAGGAGACGGGGGTGGGGGGGGACCTATGTAGGCGCTAATGACGGAAGGCCAATTAGTCATCAAGGAATCGGTAATTAGATAAACAGGTGGTAGGAGGTGGTTTAAGGGGTTTAGGGAAATGGGGGGAATGGTTTAAGGGGAGGGGGGTGTGGTGAAGGGGAAGAAGGGGTGGGGGGGGAGGGGGCGCGTAGCCCTGGAAGTGGAGGGTAAATTCACTGGAAAACCGGAAGCATCCGGTGGACACTTGCCGGGTGGGAAACGGAGTTCGATGGCTTGTTGACCCTGGGTGGAGGGAGGGAAGGGAGGGGCAGCAGGCCAGTCTGGGGACTTGACCTATCCTCCAGAGCTGAACGCGAATCAGGGGGAGTGACGAGGGAGAGAGAGAGAGGGAGAGAGAGAGAGAGAGAGAGAGAGAGAGAGAGAGAGAGAGAGAGAGAGAGAGAGAGACCCCTATACTCCCTCTCTCTCTCTCTCTCTCTCTCTCTCTCTCTCTCTCTCTCTCTCTCCAATCCCTAGATTCCCATATGGGGCGCCAACCACCACATGGGTGGGTGGGGAAGAGTTACTCACTCCCCCCCACACCATCATCCCCCCCCCCTCCAACATGGGACCATCCCCCTACTCAAGTTGTACGAAATGTAATTGGATTACATTTAACTGTGGTGCCGGAGGGCGTCACGCTTGTTAGGGTATAAACCAACTTAATGGGGGGGAGTGAAGGTCCCCATAGGTGACTGTGGAGGCAGTACGCCCACGCCTACCCCCAGAGATTACCGCCCCCTGAGATGACCCCCCTAGAAACAGTCCCTTCCCCCCTCCTTCAACTTCCCCCGAGAGATTGCTGTGTCCAGCCGACCCCAGAAGCAGTCCCCCAGAGATTGCCGTGTCCAGCCGACCCCAGAAGCAGTCCCCTCAGAGACTGCTGTGTCCAGACGTCCCCAGAAGCAGTCCCCCAGAGACTGCTGTGTCCAGACGACCCCAGAAGCAGTCCCCCCAGAGACTGCTGTGTCCAGACGACCCCAGAAGCAGTACCCCAGAGACTGCTGTGTCCAGTCGACCCCAGAAGCAGTCCCCCCAGAGACTGCTGTGTCCAGACGACCCCAGAAGCAGTCCCCCAGAGACTGCTGTGTCCAGACGACCCCAGAAGCAGTACCCCAGAGACTGTCGTGTCCAGACGACCCCAGAAGCAGTACCCCCACCCCCTCCACGAGGTGCCAACCCCCGGAGACGACCTGACCTAACATCAATCTCCCCCGGTACCCCAGAGACAACACCCCCCCCCCCAGTCTCTCTCTGGGGATACAATGACTAAATGACAGTGGTGGGGGGGTAACGATGGGGGGGGCTCCCAACCCCCCAAACCCCCCCTTTCAACCTAATATCGCCCATCTCGCCCAGATCACCACGACCAGGGCGGTCGTGGCTGTGGTCGTGGCTATGGTCGTGTGTGGGGGAGAGGACGACTGTCTTCCCCCGATTTCGACTCCTGGACTTCGTGTCGTAGCTATTTCGGACGAGAGTCGTCCATCATCGCACGCGCGCTTCACCCTTATCGTCAAATGCTTGTCATATAGATTTAAAAAAAAGTCCCCCTTGTACTTTAGTGCTTCGAAGACATGTCTTTTCAAGTAGAAATTCATCTTTATGGCCAGCCTACCGCTGTCACGACCCGTCACACACCGCTGTCACGACCCGTCACACACACACCCCCCCCACACCCCGTCACAACCCGTCACGCCCACCTTACCGATCCTGTCGTAAATATATCGCGGGGTTTGCGCGCCCTCACGGTCGCGGGCGGGAAGCTCACGCCCACGACCGTCACATCCCAGGCTGCTGACCGTAACACCCTGAGAAGCGTCACCACACACCAGCCAACCCCCTCCCTCCCCCCCCCTTGCGTCACGTCTTGATATTCTTATGCGTCACCTTCCATGTTTCTCGCCCTCACACGCTAAGAGTGTGACGGCGTCACATCATAAGCTCCGTCACGGCCCTACGCTTGACGGCGTCACATATCAGACTTCGTAGCGTCACGACCGTAACCAGAGAGAGAGAGAGAGGGAGAGAGAGAGAGAGAGAGAGAGAGAGAGAGAGAGAGAGAGAGAGAGAGAGAGAGAGAGAGACCTCAGCTTCTAGGTAGGTAGAGAGAGAGAGAGAGAGAGAGAGAGAGAGAGAGAGAGAGAGAGAGAGAGAGAGAGGCCAAGTCAGTCTCGGCTTTTCGCTGTGACCTACTCCTTGGGTGTCAGTCCCCCCCTCCCCCCCCTACATATCACCAGTGCCACAGACACACGGAGTTTGCATATGATTACCGTCCCTGGCGCCTGTTTTGCATATCATTATGTTAATTCACGTGGCGGGCGGCGCCGCTCCCACTAGGCCGCTCGTGGAGGACAACATGACCCACCCTCCACTCCCTTCCTCCCTCCCTCTCATTCATAGACCTCGAGGACGACCTCAGCCGCTATTGGGAGAGAGAGAGAGAGAGAGAGAGAGAGAGAGAGAGAGAGAGAGAGAGAGAGAGAGAGAGGACGACCTCAGCTTCTAGATAGATAGAGAGAGAGAGAGAGAGAGAGAGAGAGAGAGAGAGAGAGAGAGAGAGAGAGAGAGAGAGAGAGAGAGAGAGGACGACCTCAGCTTCTAGATAGATAGATAGAGAGAGAGAGAGAGAGAGAGAGAGAGAGAGAGAGAGAGAGAGAGAGAGAGAGGACGACCTCAGCTTCTAGATAGATAGATAGATAGATAGATAGATAGAGAGAGAGAGAGAGAGAGAGAGAGAGAGAGAGAGAGAGAGAGAACGGACTCGTAAGTTGAAAACGATGAGGCGGAAGATGGTTGACTCATCCTCGCTGTGTACTCATTATCATGAGCAATTCACCCCCCCTCACCCCTCCCCGTGGGTGGGGGTGGAGGGGGGGGGGTGGAAATTCATCACCACACAACACTAAAGTCATCATCATTCATGTTTATCTTCACGTCTTCTCTCTCCCCAACCACCCCAACACTCTCTCTCTCTCTCTATCTATCTATCTAGAAGCTGAGGTCGTCCTCTCTCTCTCTCTCTCTCTCTCCTTATCTCGGTTGTTATCGTGCTGGGAGGCCTGAGTTATCGTGGTGTTTAGGTTATCATTCATCCTACCCCCCCCCCCCCACCCCTCACCCAACCCCTCCCCTCCCCTCCTTCCCACCACCAGCGGTTGTTATCATCATCGTTATCAAGGGGTTACGTCTTCGTTATCAAGGGGTCAAGTCTTCGTTATCAAGGGGTCACGTCTTCGTTATCAAGGGGTCATGTCTTCGTTATCAAGGGGTCAAGTCTTCGTTATCAAGGGGTCACGTCTTCGTTATCAAGGGGTCAAGTCTTCGTTATCAAGTGGTCACTGTCTTCGTTATCAAGG
>NC_092272.1:2580200-2607700 GCF_036320965.1 Panulirus ornatus | reverse complement strand
TGATTATTACCCGAAAGTGCACTTGGGAACTTTTCGTGTTTCATTTTACCCGTGGACTCATAGGAATATATATATATATATATATATATATGTATATGTGTGTGTGTGTGTGTGTGTGTGTGTGTGTGGGTATTTTATTCTGACGTCCCCTTGGACCAGGAAACAATGTTCGTGTTCGTTTTATTACTACTTCGTGTTGTGCCCTACCCCTTCCCTTCATTTACCCCTCCCTCCCTCCCTCCCTCCCTCCACCAAGCCTACCAGCCAGCCGCCAACCCCTCCTCCTCCTCCTCCTCCTTCCCCCCCTCCTCCATCACCCCTCCATCACCCCTCCCTCCCTTCCTCCCTCCCACAAGGCTGAGGGTTCGTCGTCGGCAGGCCAGACACGCACTTCCACATTCCACCGTTAGGAGTCGCCACCAAACTCACTGGAATTATCAAAAAAAAAGGAGAAAAAGAAAGAAAGATCTTCAGCTAGCAAGATGTGTTGGGGAGGTTAGGATGTGGGGAGATGATGTGAGGGCTAGGTGGTGGGGAGGTTAGGTGTGGGGAGATGATGTGAGGGCTAGGTGGTGGGGAGGTTAGGATGTGGGGAGATGATGTGAGGGCTAGGTGGTGGGGAGGTTAGGTATGGGGAGGTGATGTGAGGGTTGGATGGTGGGGAGATGATGTGAGGGCTGGGTGGTGGGGAGGTTAGGTATGGGGAGATGATGTGAGGGCTAGGTGGTGGGGAGGTTAGGATGTGGGGAGATGATGTGAGGGCTAGGTGGTGGGGAGGTTAGGTATGGGGAGGTGATGTGAGGGTTGGATGGTGGGGAGATGATGTGAGGGCTGGGTGGTGGGGAGGTTAGGTATGGGGAGATGATGTGAGGGCTAGGTGGTGGGGAGGTTAGGATGTGGGGAGATGATGTGAGGGCTAGGTGGTGGGGAGGTTAGGTATGGGGAGGTGATGTGAGGGTTGGATGGTGGGGAGATGATGTGAGGGCTGGGTGGTGGGAGGTTAGGTGTGGGGAGACGATGTGAGGGCTAGGTGGTGGGGAGGTTAGGTGTGGAGAGATGATGTGAGGGCTAGGTGGTGGGGAGGTTAGGTATGGGGAGATAATGTAAGGGACTGGATAGTGGGTACTTCATCAACCTCTCGGTGATAGGTGAAGGGATCTGATGGGATAGTAACTATCCCTAAACAACTAAAGGGCCATAAAAAGACGGGATCTAGTGGGATATGGGATAGTAACTATCCCCCAAACCCAATTAAGGGACCGCAGGACGCAGAAGAATAGACACTGGAATTGCTGGTAATTACAGAAGAAGGTGGGGGGGGGGGGGGAAATTGGGCGACTCAGTGGCCTGTACCAGGAATGGGGGGCCCTAGCTTCCAGTGGTGTGGTTAATTAATATGGCAGTGTTAATGGCCGGCTTGTGTCCTTGATGAGAATGACGTCATGGAAGGAAGGGGGTGGGGATGTGTGGGGGGGGTGAGGTGGAGCTTCGGGTGGGGGGGTTAAGGGGAGGGGTAATGATGGGTAGTGGAGGAGGGGTAGTTGTGGGTGGGGGGGGAGGGGACAGGTTGTTGTTGTTGTTGTTGTTGTTGTTTGGGCTTATCCTTTCGGTACTAGATCCTTTAATCATAAGCATTTAACCCTTTGATTATGGACAGAGATAACCCTTTGATAAAGGGTAGACTTTATCCCTTTGAATATGTGTTTGTGTGGTGTTTGTTTGTGTGTGTGTGTGTGTGTGTGTGTGTGTGTGTGTGTGTGTGTGTGTGTCTGTTTGTGTGTGTGGTGTCTGTTTGTGTGTGTGTGTGTGTGTGTGTGTGTGTGTGTGTGTGTGTGTGTGTGTGTGTTTACTTAACCCTTCACTTATGTGTAGATTTAACCTCTTAAGTATGGATAGACTTTGAGTATATCCACTTAACCCTGTAAGTACGGAGTTTTAACCCTTTTCAGAATGATTATTTAACCCTTTGATTGATATGAGTTATCCATTACTTTATGTTAATTATCCCCATTGATTAACCCAAGATAACCATTAGTTTCCATAACTTCTTAATTACCATGAATTACCTGTAAGGACTAATGTACCTTTTCCTTAATATCACCCAACTTCTTCATTAATTAATACCCGCTAATTACCGTAGGGTAATTCTAGGTTACCCTTAATTACCCATGAGATGCGATACCCTAGACCCTTTGATTAGGGTAATTCTACCCTTGATTACCTGCAATCGCCTTCTTGTTTATAATGAACCAACCCTTTGTTTACCGTGACCTATCTTTCCTCTAATGTGACTTGACCTTCGACTTGACCTTTGACCTGACCTCCTCGAGAATAAGGCTCTCGCTCGTCCGTCATAATGACTTGTGTCATCCTACTTAAAAAAAAAGAGAGAAGGGGGGGAAGGGGGTTGAAAAGTATTAGAAGTAAGCGGTACTCAAAGGGTTTTGAGAGAGAGAGAGAGAGAGAGAGAGAGAAGCGGGGGTGGGAGGGAGGGGGGGGGATGGTTGTTACAGCATCTGGTCATGTGACCTGTGACCTGATGGGGATGTTTATTGACTGCCGTCTTCCGCCTGCCTCAAACAGCCTGATTGATCAGAGGTATGGGGGAGGTAAAGACTCATCGTAAGGTATATGTGTTAGGTATGGTACTGTCGTGGTCAAGGGTCGTATACCGTCGTGGTCAAGGGTCGTATACCGTCGTGGTCAAGGGTCGTATATACCGTCGTGGTCAAGGGTCGTATATACCGTCGTGGTCAAGGGTCGTATATACCGTCGTGGTCAAGGGTCGTATATACCGTCGTGCTCAAGTGTCGTACCGTCGTGGTCAAGGGTCGCACGACGGTGCTCAAGAATCGTACCGTCGTGCTGCGGGTGTTTTAGAAGGTGTTTCAAGAACAAACTTCTCCAGACCAACTCCTCCAGAATTTTTTTTCTACCTGACGAAGGAAGGAGACATCCCTGTTAAGACATCTACCTGACGAAGGAAGGAGACATCCCTGTTAAGACATCTACCTGACGAAGGAAGGAGACATCCCTGTTAAGACATCTACCTGACGAAGGAAGGGGACATCCCTGTTAAGACATCTACCTGACGAAGGAAGGAGCCGCAGAAGTGAGCCAGAGCCTTATGGAACCCCTCGTCACCATCTGGCCCAATGAGGGAGTGGTCGACGCCAGCAGCCCCTGACGGGGACGAGGTCCTGAGGTCCTGTTGGATGGGAGTTACAACCCCGACATCCTCATTCACTTGACCTCACCATGGAGGGAGGGGGAACTGACATGCATCAAAAGCCCTGGGGTGAGGAGGGAGGAGTTCCCAAGTTTCCTTCCCCCAGACGTGGCACCAGAGGAGGTTGCCAGACGTGGCACCACAGAAAGTTCCAAACACCCCCAGATGTGTCACCCCAGAATATGGCACCACAGAAAGTCCCCCTAGATGTGTCACGCAGGAGTGGCACCACAGAAAGTCCCCCGAGGTGTAGCACCACAGAAAGTCCCCCTCAGGATATGGCACCACAGAAAGTACCCCCTCAGGATATGGCACCACAGAGAGTCCCCCCCCAGGATATGGCACCACAGAAAGTCCCCCCCTCAGGATATGGCACCACGGAAGGTACCTCCTATGATATGGCACCAGAGGAGGACCCGAAATGTGGCTTTACAGACAATCATGTCAAGAAGCCTTTCTGGCCCACTCCCTCACTCTTCGTCTCCGCCCACACCATCTCTCCCCCACCTCACAACACCTCATTACCTTTACTACCTCACGCCCCACCGCTCCAGCACCAGCCTATGTAGATATCAATTTATATAGTTATATAAATCACCCTCCCCATGGCCAGGCCCGTGGATCGATGGCTCAGCGGGGTAATGTATTGGACATGGGCCTACCTGGGCGTGGAGACACACGGGCCGGCATTCACAGCAGGGCTCAGGGGGGGGGCTTACAGTGAATTAGGCACTGTTCTGACACTGGGTCGTTATCTCGGCAGTGCCTTAGGTGCCCCACCGTGAGTCAGGGCACTGCTCTGGCAATGGTCCGGCTTTCTGAGCAGTGCCTCGCTGGGCGGCACAGTGACGCAAGGCACTGCTCTGGCACGGGTCCGGCTTTCCCAGCAGTGCCTGAGGTCCTCCAGTGAGTTAGACACTGTTCATGGCACGGTGTCCGCGCCCTCGGAGGCCGGGGCCTTCCTTGTGAGGGGGGGAGGGGGGGTGCCCGAGCGCAAGTGTCTGGCCCTTTTTTTTACGTCACACTAAAACGGAAACCACGTCCTTCGATTTTATTTTTTCTTTTCATTTTTTCCCCCTCGCGAACCTCGAAGACATCGGTTCGAATCCCTCCGCTTAATGGTAAGGGAGAGTGGGAGGGAGTGAGGGCGATGCGATGTTAAAGTTTCTGAGAACGAGTGGTTCACTAAGGGTCATTAAAAGGTAACGTATTTGTTCATTAAGTGTCATTAAAAGGGAACGTATTTGTTCACTAAGGGGTCATTAAAGGGAACGTATTTGTTCATTAAAGGGTCATTAAAGGGAACGTATTTGTTCACTAAGGGGTCATTAAAGGGAACGTATTTGTTCACTAAGGGGTCATTAAAGGGAACGTATTTGTTCACTAAGGGGTCATTAAAGGGAACGTATTTGTTCACTAAGGGCTCATTAAAGGGGAACGTATTTGTTCATTAAGGGGTCATTAAGGGGGAACGTATTTGTTCATTAGGGGTCATTAAGGGGGAACGTATTTGCCCATTAAGGGTCATTAAAGTGGAACGTATTCGCCAATCGTGTGCTCTACATTGCTCAGCAGCTGGACCGATCAGCCATTCTTTTATGTTAAATCGTTGGGAATTTCGTCTCTAAAGACGTGGCGAGGGTATTATAATGATGCAGTGAATGACACACACACACACATTTGACCTTCATTCGTGGATTTGCCGATCACTGAACGTACTTCACCGGTGCTTCGTTTAAGCCTCTCGTTTGTTTGTTTTTTATTTTTCCGAAAGAAGGAACAGAGAAGGGGGCCAAGGGAGGATATTCCCTCAGAGGCTCAGTCCTCTGTTCTTAACGCTACCTCCCTAACGCAGGAAATGGCGAATATTTTTATTTATCTATTTTATATATATATATATATATATATATATATATATATATATATATATATATATATATATATATATATATATATATATATCAGTTATCTAAATAGATTTTATTTTATCTCGGTAGATGATATTTGAATACATGCGTGAGTTGGTTTGGGAAATTTATTTCTCTCTCTCTCTCTCTCTCTCTCTCTCTCTCTCTCTCTCTCTGTGTGTGTGTGTGTCTCTCTCTCTCTCTCTGTGAGTGACGACGGACGTGGGTGGATGTCAGAACACCTCACAAGTCTCCCCTCCCTCCCCACTCCCTACCCTCCCTCGCCCGCCACAGTCCACTCAAACTCCCGCCTTCGAATCCCGGTGATGACAAGCCAATTTGCAGCTGTGTCCACCACCACCACGACGCCGGCGTGGAATATCCACCTCTGACGTGAGTCTAATTAACACTCTTATCATCAAGACATTGCCAGCATTATTCTCCTTATTTCGTTATTTCATATTTTTTCGCGCAATTTCTAAATGTTTCGTGATCAAGAGGGTTTTTTCAAATACGTTTTTGATTCCGGTTTTTAGAGGTTTGAAAATTTTGTTCTTTTTTTACGGAATTTTCCGTTTTTTTTGGATTTTTCTTTGTTTTTCTTTTTAGGGAAAGAGTTTTGTCCATTTGAGGTGGGGGGGGGGTGCGTGGGGGGGATAATGACAGTTCAAGGGGGGACGAGGGGAAAGAAGGGGGTGGTGGGTCCGGGGGACGAGGGGAAATACTTGAGCGCTGTACTGGTGTCCGTCGACGCACGCTAAAGGAACATTAGCCTTTCCCTCCCCCCCTCCCTTTTTTCCCCCCTCAAACAATTTCTTCCCCCCATTTTTTCCCCTTAAACAATTTCTTCCCCCTTTCCCCCTTCCCTTCCATCCCCTTCCCTCCCCTCCTCCTGTACTACGTGTGATGATCTCCCACGCCCGGGAGGGGAAAAAATTAAAGAAGATGTTTGTTACTTATTTTCCCCCGTCCTTTTTTTTTCTTTCCTGTCTCATTATTTTTTTTTCCCTCTGATCATTTACTTGTTAGGGATGACATGGTGGTTGGCGGGTCACCGTTTGGCTGGTAGTGATTAGGGGGGTTGTGGTAGGGTTGTGGTGGTGATTGTAGTGGTGGTGGAGATTGTTGTAATAGTGATGGTGATTGTGGTGGTGGTGATTGTAGTGGTGGTGGTGATTGTAGTGGTGGTGGAGATTGTAGTGGTGGTGGTGATTGTAGTGGTGATTGTGGTGGTGGTGGAGATTGTAGTGGTGGTGGTGATTGTAGTGGTGGTGGTGATTGTGGTGGTGGTGGAGATTGTAGTGGTGGTGGTGATTGTAGTGGTGGTGGTGATTGTAGTGGTGGTGGTGATTGTAGTGGTGGTGGTGATTGTAGTGGTGGTGGTGATTGTAGTGGTGGTGGTGATTGTAGCGGTGGTGGAGATTGTTGTAATAGTGATGGTGACTGTGGTATGATCATGTTTAGGATTGTGGTGGTGAAGGTACGTACAGGACTGTGGTTGTGAGGGTGATACAGTGATGGTGGCGTGAACATGATTCTAAGTGTCTGGCCACTTACATAAATACGCCTGTAAAGTGTGGTGGTAGTGGGAGGTTAGTCTAGGGGGGAAGGGGGGGGAGGGTGGTGATGTAAAAGGGGGGGGGGGGGTGGTTTGTGGTGATGTAGGAAGGCCAAACAAGGCTACTGGTGGTTGGTTGGCTGGTTAATTATGGCCCGAGGCCATTCGACGGCCAGGGTCATTAAGGCTGTCAGCGTTAAGTAACTATAACTGTCAAACGAGACTCTTAAACACCTCCATCAGGTTCTCAAGATATGGGTAACACTTCTGGTTTATAAGTGTGATGGAGGCCAGTGTAGAGGCTTTCGTAAGTGTGGGTGGAAGTTGTGGGAGCAGCTTCTGTAAGTGTGGCGGTAGAGGCTTTCATAAGTGTGGGTGGAAGTTGTGGGAGCAGCTTCTGTAAGTGTGGCTGAAGGTTAAAGGTTGAGGCTTTCATAAGTGTGGGTGGAAGTTGTGGTAGCAGCTTCTATAAGTGTGGCGGAAGGTTAACGGCAGAGGCTTTCATAAGTGTGGGTGGAAGTTGTGGTAGCAGCTTCTGTAAGTGTGGCGGTGGAGGCTTTCATAAGTGTGGGTGGAAGTTGTGGGAGCAGCTTCTGTAAGTGTGGCGGTAGAGGCTTTCATAAGTGTGGGTGGAAGTTGTGGTAGCAGCTTCTGTAAGTGTGGCTGAAGGTTAAAGGTTGAGGCTTTCATAAGTGTGGGTGGAAGTTGTGGTAGCAGCTTCTGTAAGTGTGGCGGTAGAGGCTTTCATAAGTGTGGGTGGAAGTTGTGGTAGCAGCTTCTGTAAGTGTGGCGGTAGAGGCTTACATAAGTGTGGGTGGAAGTTGTGGTAGCAGCTTCTGTAAGTGTGGCGGTAGAGGCTTTCATAAGTGTGGGTGGAAGTTGTGGGAGCAGCTTCTGTAAGTGTGGCGGTAGAGGCTTTCATAAGTGTGGGTGGAAGTTGTGGTAGCAGCTTCTGTAAGTGTGGCTGAAGGTTAAAGGTTAAGGCTTTCATAAGTGTGGGTGGGAGAGGTTGTGGTTCAGGGCCTGCTATAAGTGCGGTGGAAGCCGCGGCAGTAGCGCTTCTGTAAGTGTGGTAGAGGGAACAGCTCAGAGAGAGAGAGAGAGAGAGAGAGAGAGAGAGTGAGTGAGGGAGGTAGAGGAGGAGGGAGGGAGGTTATGGGTGCTGGAGGCCAGCGTAAATAACTCGAAAGATAATGATTATGATTGAGGCAAGGGTGATGCTGGTGGATGTAGCGGTTGTAATGGTGGTTGTGGTGGTAATGGTGGTAGTTGTTGTTGGTTGTGGTGGTGGTGTTGCTGGAGACGCGCCCTGATGGACACAAAGAGGCAGTTTTCTTGGGCTTGTTAACAACAGTAATTACCTGGTTAATGACGGAGTGTTTTATAGGGAGGATGGATGGGTGGTGGGGCGGTCAGAGGTCATTGTGGAGTGGGTGGGGTGAGTGTGGGGATGGGTGAGACAGTACATGGGAAGGACAGATAACACAAGACCTGATGGTCTATGACCAGGTTATCTGCTGGAGGACAGTACATGGGAAGGACAGATAACACAAGACCCTGATGGTCTATGACCAGGTTATCTGCTGGAGGACAGTACATGGGAAGGACAGATAACACAAGACCTGATGGTCTATGACCAGGTTATCTGCTGAAGGTGGTTTCGTAATCTATATAGAAAGGCAAGATAGTAAAGCAGAAGGCTCCTCCCCACCCACCACTCCCTTTTAATACATCACCCGGTAGGGAAGTAACTATAATGGAAGACCATATATCATGGAGAGAGAGAGTATGTTTACGTGGACATTTTGTAAGGGATTAATTTATGGAGAACGTATGTCATAATCTAACCGCACAGTCGGCAAGTACCTTAAGGAGGAATTCAAGTCTTTATCTGTGAAATTAAAGGAGTTGAAATGCGCGGATATTATGGTGTCCATTTTTTTTTTCGAAGAAGTTTATTTTGTTAATGATTTGGGCTTCAAGTATTTTTTGTGGCCAGGGGGGTCGTCGAGCTAGGCTAGGGCCGGTGGAGGGGGATGGGAGGTTAGGGGAGGGGAAGTGGCTCTCTTGGTGGGGGGGGGGGAACTGTTAAAGAAGAAGGGTGGAAAAGGGAGAGCCATGTTTGACGTGTATCAGCTGGTGCACGGACGGGCCAGATGATACACGGACCAGCTGGGGCACATGTCACCATGTACACAGAATAGATGGTGTACAGGTGTCAGCCGGTGTACAGACCAGATGGTGCACAAGTTAGCTGGTACACAGACCAGCTGGTGCACAGGTCAGCTGGTGCGTAGACCAACTGGTGTACACAGACCAGCTGGTGCAGATAACTGGAGTGGTTCCCCACACCTACATCAGTCCTCGTTGCCCTAAACCATCCACGGAAGGAAGAAACGAAGAAACCATTTTACTTTACGAATTCGTGAGGCCTCCTTACGTATAACACCATCCCCGTGTATCTGGGACACGAACACGGATCTTGGATAATCCAAAGGCGATCCACACGGGCCGTTCGTGAGTCAGTGTGAGCCGCGGGACACGAACGGATTCACGTATCAGTGGAGATAACATATCTCTCTCACACGCCGATCTCTCTCTCTCTCTCTCTCTCTCGAGAGAGAGAGAGAGAGAGAGATAAATTCAGTTCGTGTGTTTTCTTTCTCTCTCTCTCTCGAGAGAGAAAGATAAATCCAGTTCGTGTGTTTTCGTTCTCTCTCTCTCTCGAGAGAAAGATAAATCCAGTTCGTGTGTTTTCGTTCTCTCTCTCTCGAGAGATAAATCCAGTTCGTGTGTTTTCGTCAGCAGTGAGTGTCATTCCACCAGGTCGCAGTGGTAACTCCAGTGGCGACCGACGGAGTGAACCACTGCCTAAACCTTACTAAGTTTACTACCTCCGTCGTAAAATGTAATTATCAAGGTGGTCATCCCTCATCCTCCCTTTCCCCCCACCTCTGTGTGTGTACCTCCGGTCATCGCCACGTCAGGAAGTGGTACGTACCGTGCCGTACCGCCCCTCCCTCCTCCCCCATGTACCATACCCAGCTCGGGACCTATGGTACACGGGGAGGGAGGGAGGTGCAAGGAATGCAGGTACACTGTTAGTGGTACACTCCCTTGTACCGTGCCTGGTCCTCTTAGGTACAGTAACGACGGTACACCCCCATGTACCACACCTGCTCCTCCTCCCAGGTGTGGTACACCCGCCATGTACCACACCTGCTCCTCCCAGGTGTGGTACACCATCACGTACAATACCAGCTCCTCCCAGGTGTGGTACACCCCCATGTACCACACCTGCTCCTCCCAGGTGTGGTACACCCCCCATGTACCACACCCGCTCCTCCCAGGTGTGGTACACCCCCATGTACCACACCTCCTCCTACCAGGTGTGGTACACCATCACGTACCATACCAGCTGTCCCAGGTGTGGTACACCCCCATGTACCACACCTGCTCCTACCAGGTGTGGTACACCACCACGTACCATACCAGCTCCTCCCAGGTGTGGTACACCCCCATGTACCACACCGGCTCCTCCCAGGTGTGGTACACGTCCATGTACCACACCTGCTCCTACCGTGTCTCAGACGCATTATGGTACACACCTTAAGCCTCTTACACACACACACACACACACACACACACACACACGGGCGGCATGCAGTGAGCGTGTCACAATAGACTGGGAGATCAGTGAAAATCAAGTTACTAGTGTCGACAATGTTGTCTCTCACCAGCCCTGGCGTTGGCGGCACTGATGGGATTACAGCCGCTGTTACCTTTCTCTCTGACCTGCTTCCCCTTTCTGTTGCCCCCTTTCTGTTGCCCCCTTTCTGTTGCCCCCTTTCTGTTGCCCCCCTTTCTGTTGCCCCCTTTCTGCTGAACCCCTTTCTGCTGCCCTCAAGCCCCCTGGAGTGTGGCTGGTATAATGCGATTGATGGCGGTGCAATACTGCAGTCTGTACCCTGGTGGACGGGCTGGTGGTGAGGTGGTGGTAGTATGTGGTGAGGTGGTGGTGGTAGTATGTGGTGTGGTGGTGGTAGTATGTGGTGAGGTGGTGGTAGTATGTGGTGTGGTGGTGGTGGTAGTATGTGGTGTGGTGGTGGTAGTATGTGGTGGTGGTGGTAGTATGTGGTGGTGGTGGTAGTATGTGGTGTGGTGGTGGTAGTAGTATGTGGTGTGGTGGTGGTAGTAGTATTTGGTGGTTGTAGTATGTGGTGTGGTGGTAGTATGTGGTGTGGTGGTAGTATGTGGTGTGGTGGTAATACGTGGTGTGGTGGTAGTATGTGGTATGGTGGTAGTATGCGGTATGGTGGTAGTATGTGGGGTGGTGGTTTTAGTATGTGGTGTGGTGGTAATACGTGGTGTGGTAGTAGTATGTGGTGTGATGGTATTAGTATGTGGTGAGGTGGTAGTATGTGGTATGATGGTAGTATGTGGTGGTGGTGGTGATAGTGTTTGCTGGTGACGTTGCCCCACATGGACAGCTGGCTCCTCCAGCGGCCTCAGCAGCACCACCAACAGCTGGTGCTGGTGGCCGGTGGTGGACCGCAGGTGGTGAGTGTCATACTAGGCACTAGGTCTCCAGTAAAGTCTGGTTTACGGTGTGTGTGTTGTTGGGGTGTCACTGGGGACGTGTGTGTGTTGCTGGAGTTGTTGGGGTGCCACTGGAGAAATGTGTGTTGCAGGAACTGCTGCTGTGCCACTGGGGACGTGTGTGTGTTGCTGGAGTGCCACTTGGGAAATGTGTGTTGCTGGAGCTGCTGGGGTGCCACTGGGGACGTGTGTGTGTTGCTGGAGTTGTTGGGGTGCCACTGGGGACGTGTGTGTGTTGCTGGAGCGGCCGTACGTAAACATTACGTTGTAGTGTTGTGTTTATATGACGTGCGCAGTGGTCAGGACGAGGCTGTTCTTGTATCGGTCCGGGCTCAGACGTGTTCGGTGAGGTTATGGTACCGAACTGCGACTTGGGGCCGAGGGATCTCAAGTCACAGGAGTTGACTGTGGCGGGGATGGTGCTCCAACCTCGTCCCGAAGTAGCGTTGGACGAGGTGTGAGTGTGTGTGTGTGTGTGTGTAAGTGTGTGTGTGTGTGTGTGTGTGTGTGTGTGTGTGTGTGTGTGTGTGTGTGTGTGTGTGTTCAGTGCCTGTTAGTCCAGGCGGTGTTGGAGGGACTTGAGACTTGATCTTGTATGCTATTCTCTGCACGTAGTCTAGGCGCCCCCGTTGCGCGGTGGGTAGGAAGGACGATCCGGGGCGGGTTGAGTGAGGCACAGGTGTGTGTGTGTGTGTGTGTGTGTGTGCCCGGGGCCCGGCGGGTGTGGGAATGAATGCTGTGTGTGTGTGTGTGTGTGTGTGTGTGTGTGTGTGTGTGTGTGTGTGCAGACCGTCCCTGCGTCCAGGTGCACGGGGGACTACGTTAAATGTGTCATGGTTGGCGGCAGTCCAGTTCTGACGGGGTATTAAAGTGTGTGATCCGGTGGGAGGGAAGAGGAAGAGGAGGAGGAGGAAGAGGAGCTGTCAGGGCTTGTCAACGGGAGGGAAGAGGAAGAGGAGTCCGTCAGGGCTTGTCAACGGGAGGGAAGAGGAGGAGGAGTCAGGGCTTGTCAACGGGAGGGAAGAGGAAGAGGAGTCCGTCAGGGCTTGTCAACGGGAGGGAAGAGGAGGAGGAGGAGGAGTCAGGGCTTGTCAACGGGAGGGAAGAGGAGGAGGAGGTGTCACCGTTAGGTCTTGTTGACCACGGTGAGGCCACCTGCTAGAGTCCGTGGTCGTGCAGCCATCGAGCCGCTGGGGTCTATCATAGCGTCATGTATATAAGGTACCGCAAGGACCACGTCTTCGTCTGCACCTCCAGCGAGGGAACTGGAAGGTCTGGAGATGTCGGTCAGCTCCCCCCCGCGAAAGCACGCAGCCCCGATGGCGATCACTGTGGAAGCCATGGAAGGAGACATCCCCCTCCCACAAGGTAGTGGCCACAGGTGACACGTGCCACAGGGGAGAGGCGTGTGTGTGTCCATAGTGCCGCCGGGGCACCCACAGGGGTTGGGGGATGTGGACAAATGTTTACCTTGACAGTGATAACGAGGGGGTGTCGTGCTCCCACGCGTGTTCTGAGGCGCGGCCCACGCCCGCCTTTCCAGGAAATGCCCCCCCGGCCAGCCACGGATGGTGTGTCAAGAGGGAGGCGCTGGCGTGTCAAGAGGGAGGTGTTGGCGTGTCAAGAGGCCGGTCCTGGTGTGTCAAGGGGATAGAGGTACTGTGTCAAGAGACCTGTGCCGTTGTCCGTGGGATGTGGCGCGTGAGACAGGGGCGTCAGATGTGGGTAGGGGGCGTCAGACGTGGGTAGGGGGACGTCAGATGTGGGTAAGAGGACGTCAGACGTGGGTAAGGGGACGTCAGACGTGGGTAGGGGGGACGTCAGACGTGGTCAAAACATTTTCAGACGTGGGTAGGGGGGATGTCAGACCTAATAATAAACCCACACCCCCAAGGTTGAATGGAGGGGGGGCAGTGATGTGGTGGCGGGAGGGAGGGAGGAGGTGTGTGTGTGGTGGGCGGTGGGGCACCAGTGGTGGGCTGGTGGTACCGATGGTTGTGGGTGGGTGGGTTTGCCGGTAGCCATACTGGAGTTCCGGCAGGTGTCCAAGACAGGTGAGTTACGGCGCCTCCTCACGCTCCCGCGGCGCTGCGGGGCGCGCGCGCACACATTACTCCCTCACCCAACCCAACCACTGACTGGGGTCAGCGCCGCTACACCCACCCACCCCACAACTGCGCCCCCATTACTGCAACACTCCGGCGCTAACTGGATTGGGAGAAGAGATTTGATGAAACCACCGGAGAGAGAAAAATGGTTGTTGTGGCAGAGGGGGAAACAGCCAGCATGACCCTGTAACTACATTACCACAGTCAGGGCTCGTAACGACGGTGACGAGGCAGCGGCCGGGCTAGGGAGGGAGGGAGGGAGGAGGGAACACACACATACACACACACACACACACACACACACACACACACACGCTGGAAACACCCCGACTTACGTGTGAAAGTGACAGAGTCTTCAATGAGCTTTTGAGCTAAAGGAAGGAAGGAGAGAGAGAGAGAGAGAGAGAGAGAGAGAGAGAGAGAGAGAGAGAGGCGGGAAGTAGCCAGCTGAGGTGTGTGTGTGTGTGTGTGTGGGACACGTGGGAAGAGGAGGCGAAAATCGTCTGGAAATATCCTGTGTCTCGCCTGTTGGCTCCTGGAAGGCAATCCTTAGTTCCATGATTTTTCCAGCCAGGGATGCCTGGAGCTGGGAGGGACACACACACACACACACACACACACACACACACACGTACACGTACACGATCTCAAGGTACACATGATCCTCGCAGTACACATGTGCGACGTACAGTACACGTACACGACCCGGTAATTCTTCCCGGTGTACAGATTGTACCGATGTGCATTTCCTTATATCGTTTCATCCCTTCGTAAAACCAACCAACCCACCCCACCTCCCCAGCGCGAGAGATGCAGAGTCAGGTTAAACCATTATAAAACACCGAGGCGTGTCCATTAAAACCCCCCCACCAGTAAAACGTAGCCCCAGAGCCCCACCTCCTTATTCCACAGACACACAGTCTTGCGCGGATTTGAGCACAAGTGCGCCTTTCCCCAGGGACAGACCCTAATAGCCGTCTTTAAGGACCAGACATCATTAACTTTTCTTTTTTCTTTTGTATCGAAACTCTCATGAGTTACACACAGGGCACACGCGCGCGCGCACACACACACACAGACACACACACACACACACACACACACACACACACACACACACACGACACTCGACCTCTGTAACTCTCACAACTTATTCTTTGCTCTCGTTCTCCCTGCGGTAAGCGCTACGTCTTGGCCTTCCCCCAAAGTCAAAAATCTCGTCGTAGATAAACACGAGTTTAGGAGATGCGAATCCCCGGAGTGTAGATCACCTCCCTCCCTCCTCCTCTTACCTCACCCCCGGAGTGTAGAACTCCCTCCTCCCACCCTCTTACCTCACCCCCGGAGTGTAGATCACCTCCCTCCCTCCTCCCACCCTCTTACCTCACCCCCGGAGTGTAGATCACCTCCCTCCCTCCTCCTCTTACCCTCTTACCTCACCCCCGGAGTGTAGATCACCTCCCTCCCTCCTCCCACCCTCTTACCTCACCCCCGGAGTGTAGATCACCTCCCTCCCTCCTCCTCTTACCCTCTTACCTCACCCCCGGAGTGTAGAACACCTCCCTCCCTCCTCCTCTTACCTCACCCCCGGAGTGTAGAACACCTCCCTCCTCTCCCCCTCTTACCTCACCCCCGTACTAAACCAGTAAGGTAGGACGGTGTTCACTGTGTCGCCGGAAGCCAAGAACATGTTCAAAGAGCCGATAGTAAATTATCTTGAAGCCATGTTGAAGCTTCCTCTTTTAAAGGACGATCAAATTTTTGCAAGAGACTCACCTGGAAAGACGTGGTGGGGGATAAACATGTGCCAAAGTCCGTCTTGAGGAAGGATAGAATCAGCCTGGTATTGTATCAGCCATCGCCAGAGATGCCAAGTGTCTGAGACGCGATATATTATCATTTTGGCGCTGGGACGTTTTGTGGCCTCTCGCGACCCAGACGAAGTGGTGAGGAGGCGGCTTGCGACCCAGACGGAGTGGGTGGGAGTTCTCGCAAGCAACGACCAGCTCTCGCAAAACAGAAGCCGAAGTAATACCTGGAGGAGAGAGAGAGAGAGAGAGAGAGAGAGAGAGAGAGAGAGAGAGAGAGAGAGAGAGAGAGAGAGAGAGAGAGAGAGAGAGAATCAGCGGGTATGAACGCCATCACCACAAAAGCGAGGGTTTTATACCATCTCCAACAACACTCGCTTGGCGTGGCCAATAGGCCTCCCCCCTCCAACACCACCCTACAACACCCGCTTGGCGTGGCCTCCTGGCCTCCCCTCCAACACCATCCCCCACCCCTCCACCCCCGCCTGTCAACTTTCATTTTAACATTAAAAACTTTTAATTCATTTTCGTGACCAGCTCAACGCCGCTGATATATGAGGGACGCTTGTGGTGGTGAAATGACTGGTGTCGTGGTGGTGGTGCTGGTGATTGGTGGAGTGGTGATGTTGGTGACTGGTGTTGGTAATGATATATATGCTTCCTTCGAGCCAACAAACCACCTCTGAGGCAGCCAACAAAACGCTACTTACGACTGCCCAACAAACCATCACTGAGGCAGCCAGCAAACCACCACTAACCACTTAAGAGTTCATTCATAAGCGACTCGCCCCAGTCCTCACCTTGAACCCATTCCTCTGTGTTCTCTCTCTCTCTCTCTCTCTCTCTCTCTCTCTCTCTCTCTCTCTCTCTCTCTCTCTCTCTCACCGTCAACATACTACCTGCAGAGGTGTTTAATATCCTGGTGGTGCAGGAGGAGGTATAATTAAGAAAGTTGAGTCCAACAGCGCGTCTCTTTCTCACGTTTCCCGAAACCACAGATCCGATCATAGCTCGGCCAGCAGCTCCTCACACACAGCGCCACACCACACTGCAGTACCACAGCACACCACCACAGCACCACACCACACCACAGTGCCACACCACGATGCGACACACCACAGCACAGCTCAGCACCACGGTGCTACACACCACACCACATCACCATACCACACTGCAGCACTACACCACACCATGGTGACACATTACCACACTACATCACATCACCTCACCACACTGCAGTACCACACCACAGCTCCACAGCACCACACGGTAGCAGCAGCCTGCAACGGTGTACATTAAGCCAATAAAACAAGGTAGGAAGAGCGAACATCGCCTCGTGAGAGCGTAATACGAAAGCAATCTCTTAAACCCGTATTTTTTGGGTTGGGTAAACACTAGTTATATTTGGCTTGTGCCGACTGGCTACACCAGCTGTGAAGCTGGCCTGGGTATACTGTCTCCTGCCTGGCCCAGCTTGCTACACTCAGTGTGGGCTACACTCACAATACGATCTCTGCTACACTCACAATACCATTTCTGTTACACTCACAATATCATTTTTGTTACACTCACAATATCACCCACACTTTTTTTTTCAATTTTTATAGGAGCCAACACGAGCGACAGAGGCCCTAATCAAGTCTATAACATTAACTATATATATATATATATATATATATATATATATATATATATATATATATATGGATAGAGATGTGCGCAGGAGGATGGATGTGCTGGAAATGAGATGTTTGAGGACAATGTGTGGTGTGAGGTGGTTTGATCGAGTAAGTAACGTAAGGGTAAGAGAGAGGTGTGGAAATAAAAAGAGCGTGGTTGAGAGAGCAGAAGAGGGTGTTTTGAAATGGTTTGGGCACATGGAGAGAATGAGTGAGGAGAGATTGACCAAGAGGATATATGTGTCGGAGGTGGAGGGAACGAGGAGAAGAGGGAGACCAAATTGGAGGTGGAAAGATGGAGTGAAAAAGATTTTGTGTGATCGGGGCCTGAACATGCAGGAGGGTGAAAGGAGGGCAAGAAATAGAGTGAATTGGAGTCATGTGGTATACAGGGGTTGACGTGCTGTCAGTGGATTGAAGCAAGGCATGTGAAGCGTCTGGGGTAAACCATGGAAAGCTGTGTAGGTATGTATATTTGCGTGTGTGGACGTGTGTATGTACATGTGTATGGGGGGGGGGGGTTGGGCCATTTCTTTCGTCTGTTTCCTTGCGCTACCTCGCAAACGCGGGAGACAGCGACAAAGTATAAAAAAAAAAAAAAAAAAAAAAAAAAAAAAAAAAAAAAAAAAAATATATATATATATATATATATATATATATACACCTTAACCTAAACCAGGTAACCATTTTAGCGACCATCCTCATGGGTGAACGGCTGGATTGACTGTGGACTGACTGCCGCAACCAGGATTCGAACCTACGCCCTCGATCCAGGACTCTCCGCTCCTTCATCTTGGGCTCACATTCTTAACAGAATAATACTTTCACTCACCATATCATTAATTACTTTATGGATATCCCTTGTGATTACTTTATAGATATCCCTTGTAATTATAGATATCCCTTGTGATTACTTTATAGATATCAGTTGTAATTACTTTATAGATATCTCTTGTAATTACTTTATAGATATCCCTTGTAATTACTTTAGAGATATCCCTTGTAATTACTTAGAGATCTCCCTTGTAATTACTTTAGAGATATCCCTGCTTCCCTCAAAATCTCATAAATTACTTTGCTGATACCCTTGCTTCGCCCCGAATATAATTAGTTACTTTATGACTTAGACCAAATATCAAAGTTTTCGTAGAAATATTTTTCCTCTGGTTCTACCACGACTATTTCTTATTTCTTGACCGAATAGCGTCAGTCTATCTATCTATCTTGCATCGCTCTCGTGTATGTATTTGTCTATCGAACCTTCGTCCGTCGGTACGCACACATATAATCACTCGTACCATAATTTATTTATCCTCACATTGACCTTTGTCACATTTTAGTCACGTTCGCTTCTTGAGCCATTGGTTGAGTGGATCAGTTCCCTTTTGCCCCATCTGTTTCTGATGAACTTCCGCCCCTAGTGTCGTAGGACTTAGTCATTATACGTTCTTCTACACCCCTGTCGCTGTTCGAGGTCACTCTTGTTAAGTATGAGAAGGGAGGGTAATTACCCACCCCAGTTTGATAGCCGCAGTTCCGTTGTTAATTGAAAACCTCTGTTCATTTCAAAGCTCGCCGGTCGTCACTCGTTCTGACTTCTTAAAATCACTTCTATTTGTTCATTTCTCTCGTTCGGTTCTTGTGGTTTACCTTGCCAGATGCCTGGGGCAAGGCAAGGCGAGAGAGAAGCGGGTGTCTGTACCTCCCTCAAGACCTCGCATCAGTTACTGTAACGAGCCAATAACTGAGTTAGCGTGATAATTATCTGGTACAAAGTCATTTGAGGCCTTCAGTTACATAGTGCGGTGGTCTTTTGAGCAGATGTTCAAGTACGTGTCCACTTTACTCACACTCTTTTGAGAGGCTATGCGTCACGCTCGTGAAGTCAAGATCACAAGTTTGAGTTTGTGAGATGTTCATTTCGGTCCTTCATCATTGGGTTAGCGTATATCCTACCTACGTCATTGTGTTCGAACCATCTGCTCTTTAGCTCTGGTCGAAGGCTTGCGCCTCTGTCGACCTGAGTGTGTGGGTGCCGGGTCTGTATGTCTTGGGGGGAAGGGTGGAGGCTGGCGTGTTCCCACCCGACCTACGTACACGCTCATCAGTTGCTGTGATCATATATTTTACGATGGCTCTGTATCGGTGTCACTTGGGTTCAGCAGTTACTCGTCTGATTAGTCCTATAATCATTTGTTTTTGGCATTTTGAGATGGATTTTGATTATGATTATTTTTCTCCTTTGTTTTTTCTTTGTTAAGGTTGTTTTAGCATGTTTTCTTCTGGGGGTGTGTGAGAGAGAGAAGTGGTGAGGGAAGGAAGGGGGGTTTTATTTAAAGTGATATTTTGTGCTCCCACTTGAGAGAGAGAGAGAGAGAGAGAGAGAGAGAGAGAGAGAGAGAGAGAGAGAGAGAGAGAGAGAGAGAGAGACAGAGAGAGCAGGTGTGTTCCAGTAAACCAATCAGAGGGGCTCGGGAGGGGTGGGTGGTGATGTGTGATGCTGATTGGTCGGCTAAGGGACCAATCCACTTAGCCCCTTCCTGCAGCCGATGGTAATGGGTGGGAGTACGCGTAGTTGAGCCACAACGGAGGGGGTCGTCTTACCCCTTCCTTCATCAGCCTTCGTGACAATGAGACACGACCACCTCCACCACCACCATCTCTCTCTCTCTCTCTCTCTCTCTCTCTCTCTCTCTCTCTCTCTCTCTCTCTCTCTCTCTCTCTCTCTCTCTCTCTCTCTCATGGTTAAGACAGCGCGTGTCTCTCCCTTTTTCTGTAAGGGAGTGGGGCGGGTGGGGGGGCATCTGTCCTCTCGAAATAACGCGTTTATTTAGTTACATTCTTGAAGGCGGAGTGGGCCATTATTTTTTTATTTGTTTTTGTTTGGTTTTTTCCTTTGTCTTTTGACGTTGCACTTTATTGCCGCCTATTACTTAGGCCTCTGCTTGTTTCCTTGTCTCGTTTTTGCGACGTCATTTTTCTCCTGGGCTCAGAGCGATGTGATGTAATTTCTCCTTGTGTGTGGATTATATTTATTTGTGTGACTACATTTTCTTCCCGTTTTCTACACCTGGAGTGTTGATTTCACGTCCCTGGCACTGTCCGAAGGGAGGGGCCCTTGACCTTACCTGGCACTGTCCAGACGGAGGGGTCCTTGACCTTACCTGGCACTGTCCAGACGAAGGGGTCCTTGACCTTACCTGGCACTGTCCAGACGAATGGCCTTTGACCTTACCTGGCACTGTCCAGACGAAGGGCCCTTGACCTTACCTGGGACTGTCCGAGGGAGGGCCCTTGACCTTACCTGGCACTGTCCAGACGAAGGGGCCCTTGACCTTACCTGGCACTGTCCAGACGAAGGGCCCTTGACCTTACCTGGCACTGTCCAGACGAAGGGGCCCTTGACCTTACCTGGGACTGTCCAGGGAAGTGACCTCAACAGCACCTGTCAGTGAGGGGCCTAGCTGTGGAGGGTACGCAGAGCTGCGAGCCGCTGCCTCAGACAGTTTGCTTGATCAAAGACGCAACGCCACCCGCCCTGGGCTTTGCTCGCCCTTGGCGGAGATGTGGGATATAGAAACGAGTATCCCAGACGAGTGTCCCAGACGAGTATCCCAAAAAACTCCCATGTAATATACGTACACATTGTCAGCTGAGGTCAACGGGGGGTGTTTACTTACCACTTACCCACGATCACCCATCACCCACTCCGCAACACCCGTCACCACTTCTCCCCCTCACCCATTCCCCTTTCTCGTGGGTGACCCCCCTACACACAAACTCTCACTTGAGACAACATATTTACATAAACCACAGCGAGAATATTGCGCTCTTGTCTTTATAATATTCACTAATAAAATCCTTTCTCATCACATCTACTTTGAGAAAAAAGGAAAATCAAAAGTTAAATACCGGGTCCCTTGGGAGGGTTATGTAGAAGATGATATTTACATACGGGGGTCCCTGTGAATATTTAGCTGTGTGAAAACATCTTTGCAGATTTGCATATGGAGAAGGGGGTGATGGTGGGGGGGGGGGGGGAAGGGGGTGTTCTTTTTAGCATTTGAATAAAAGGGAAGGTTGTTGTTTACGTCCATGTTCCCCGAAGCATATCAACTCATAGAGTATATGTGTAGACATATCTATCTCTATATCTATCTATCTATCTGTCTATCTATCTATCTATCTATCAATCTACCTCTCTCTCTCTCTCTCTCTCTCTCTCTCTCTCTCTCTCTCTCTCTCTCTCTCTCTCTCTCTCTCTCTCTCTCTCGTCTCCGTTATCTATGACTCCCGTTCCTCACTGTCCCCCCCCCCCCCTCTCCCCGCCTGTTACGTCCAGTCAGGCGCAAATGAGCAATAAATCCCTCCCACCAACGGGGAGAAGAGACCTCCCCACCCCACCTGACCTCTCTACCTCCCCACTCGACCTCCAGCTTGACCTGTGCACCTGCGATTTTCCCCTCCTCTCCCATCCTCTTTGCCTCCCCGACTCGACCCTCCCCCCGCATCCCTGACTATCTCCCCACCTGGCCAGTTTACCTCCCCACCTACCCATTTATCTCCCCACCTACCCATATACCTCCCCACCTACCCATCTACCTCCCCACCTATCCACCTACCTTCCCACTTATCCATCTACCTCCCCACCTACACATCTACCTCCCCACTTAAACATATACTTCATCACTTACCCACCCACCTCCCCACTTATCCATCTTCCTCCCCACCTACCCATCTGCCTCCCCACTTGCCCATCTATCAACTTGTCAGTTTTCCTTCCTAATGAACTCGCTCTTCCCCTCTCCTCTCCTCAGCTTCTACCTAACCCTAGCTACCACTACAATAACCCTAGCTACCACTACAATAACCCTAGCTACCACCACAATAACCCTAGCTACCACCACAACAACCCTAGCTACCACCACAATAACCCTAGCTACCACCACAATAACCCTAGCTACCACCACAATAACCCTAGCTACCACCACAATAACCCTACCTACCACCACAATAACCCCCTACCTACCACCACAATAACCCCCTACCTACCACCACAATAACCCCCTACCTACCACCACAATAACCCCTTACCTACCACCACAATAACCCCTTACCTACCACCACAATAACCCTACCTACCACCACAATAACCCTACCTACCACCACAATAACCCCTTACCTACCACCACAATAACCCCTTACCTACCACCACAATAACCCTACCTACCACCACAATAACCCCCTACCTACCACCACAATAACCCCCTACCTACCACCACAATAACCCCTTACCTACCACCACAATAACCCCTTACCCACCACCACAATAACCCCCTACCTACCACCACAATAACCCCTTACCTACCACCACAATAACCCCTTACCCACCACCACAATAACCCTACCTACCACCACAATAACCCCTTACCTACCACCACAGTAACCCTTACCTACCATCACAGTGCCTGGAGCACAACCACCTTTCCCCCCCACCACATAACCATTGCCAGCAGAGTCATCGGATCTGTGTAGGTCACACCAACCTACATAGAAACAGACACAACATTTCCCCTCTCCCCCACACACACACGAACTTGTAACAAACAAAAAGAGAAAATGGGGGTAAAAAAAAGAAAAGGAACACTCAGATAAACTGTAAACCCGACCAAGACTTTACATATGTTGTACGAACTGTACCTCCATACTCTCTCTCTCTCTCTCTCTCTCTCTCTCTCTCTCTCTCTCTCTCTCTCTCTCTCTCTCTCTCTCTCTCTCTCCCAGAACGAGCAGCGTCCACCCCCCCTCGCCCCCTTCCCCTCATCCTCATGTATATAATATAAACACAGATCCCCACCAGTGACAGAGTTAAATCCACAAAAATACAATAGCGCACAGGTTCGAGCCCCGGGCCATGGCAAGGGGGTAAGGGGAGGGGGATGGGGTGGGGGGAAGTAGACCATCCCGCTCTCCAAGGGAGAATAGAAAGCAGGGAGGGGGGGAAGGGGGGTGGGGAGGAAGGGGGGAAAGAATGGGAGTTTGAGGAGGAGGAGGAGGAAGGGGGGGGGGGGGGAGAATCTTGGCCTCGGGCCGAATCCCAAGATGGGTTATGAGATTCATTCTCTCTCTCTCTCTCTCTCTCTCTCTCTCTCTCTCTCTCTCTCTCTCTCTCTCTCTCTCTCTCTCTCTCTCACAATACATCTCCCCAGGGAAGGAGATCGGGGAAGGACCTATATATTGTTGGTCGTCAGGATTGTGTGGGAGATGAGGGGAGGAGAGAGAGAGAGAGAGAGAGAGAGAGAGAGAGAGAGAGAGAGAGAGAGAGAGAGAGAAGAGAGAGAGAGAGAGAGGCAAATGTGCAGAAGTGAAGGAAGTGGGGAGAGAGAGAGAGAGAGAGAGAGAGAGAAGAGAGAGAGAGAGAGAGAGAGAGAGAGAGAGAGAGAGAGAGAGGCAAATGTGCAGAAGTGAAGGAAGTGGGGAGAGAGAGAGAGTGTGTGTGTGTGTGTGTGTGTGTGTGTGTGTGTGTGAGAGAGAGAGAGAGAGAGAGAGAGAGAGAGAGAGAGAGAGAGAGAGAGAGAGAGAGAGAGAGGTATTCGGTGAGACAAGAAGGAACACCCGAATATCTAAGAAGGAGACGGCACAGTGAGGAACCGCGCACGAGGGGCAACGTTAGGTGTCTCCCCTCGCGAAATGAATATTCATCCAATCATCGTACGTTTGCTTTTGTGGAATATCTTTTTATTGGGGGGCGGGGGTGTATAGGTTGGGGGGCGGGGGAGAAGAATAGCTCTTATTTTCCCCCCAAATTAGATATTTGTATGTGATTTGGTTCCTCATTTTATCTTCGAGGCGAATATGTGTGTGTGTGTGTGTGTGTGAGTCGTGATCGCCGTTTCCCACATTAGAGTACCAGGAAGAGGCGAGGAGAGGTTGGCTTCACACGTAGGTTGGGTTTGAGGTTGGGTTCGAGCGAGGATGAATTGAAAGCCCACGGTGTTGTGGGACGTTGTGGGCGCGTGTGTGCCAACCAGCCCCTGCATGTGTGGGGGAGGCCTGGTCATCGCGCCCCCCACACATCCAGGTGCTCGTGGTGAAAAGTGTTGCCCACAGTGAAGGAAGATTTGTGTCTATGACTGTGACAATGTTTCGCTTATTTGGAAGAAAGAAAATCCACCAGCCTCTCGACACACTGTCTCCTACACTGCCTCCCACCCACCTACACTGCCTCCCACCAGCCCCGACACCCACATTGCCTCTCACCAACCTACACCCACATTGCCTCCAACCCACCCACACCCACATTGCCTCCCACCCACCCACACCCACACTGACTCCCACCAGCCCCCACACCCACACTGCCTCCCACCAGCCCCCACACCCACACTGCCTCTCACCAGGCCGCACACCCACATTGCCTCTCACCCACATCCACACTGCCTCCCACCAGCCCCACATCCACACTGCCTCCCACCAGGCCGCACACCCACATTGCCTCTCATCCACATTGCCTCTCACCCACATCCACACTGCCTCCCACCAGACCCCATCCACACCACCTGACTGTGACGTATTCCCACGTCAGCTGTAGCAAGACACATACTGATGGAAGAGTATCTTTAAAATATGACTCCCTCCCTCCTTCCCTCCCTCCCTCCCTCCCTCCCTCATACTGACTGCATCGTGACAGTGTCTTGAAAGACACCGATCGTGAGCCAAGAGAACCCCCAGAACCCGGGGAAGTGTCAGGAGAACCCCCAGAACCCGGGGAATGGATGAGAGGAAGTAGAAGACGTCGCAAAACGTCCCCATGCACCGATCGCATCTCTCTCTCTCTCTCTCTCTCTCTCTCTCTCTCTCTCTCTCTCTCTCTCTCTCTCTCTCTCTCTCTCTCTCTCTCTCTCGATGTTCATGCTGCTGCTGCTGCTGGTTCGTGTGTGTGTGTGTCTGTATGTGTCTCTCTCTCTAGGAGTACATTCTCGCCCTCCTCAAGCCCTCTGTGTGTGTGTGTGTGTGTGTGTGTGTGTGTGTGTGTGTGTGTCTCTGGGAGTAGTGTGTGTGTGTGTGTGTGTGTGTGTGTGTGTGTGTGGGGTGGGCCCCGGTCCCGGGGCTATCTCACATCTGGGTGACCGAATAGCGCGAACATAACACAACGCTCCAAAACGCAAGAGGAGAATATCGGGTCCGAGAAGCGAGGACCAGACGGAGGGGGACCTGAGGGGAACCTGAGGGGGACCTGAGGGGGACCTGGGGGGACCTGGGGGGGACCTGAGGGGAACCTGAGGGGGACCTGAGGGGGACCTGGGGGTTTGCAGGGGGGGGGAGTGGTGGACACGTCCCTCTCTACAGCATTCATTGGCCGGAAAACTGAGCCTGGGGGGGTGGCCCTCTCCCCCACCTGGAATGCTGGGGGACAAGGGGAAAAAAAAGACAAGAAAACACATGGACACATATTTTTTTTTATAGAAAAAACAACACCCGGCCACTGTTTATCACATAGAAAAACTTTAGAAACATAGATTTTATATATATATATATATATATATATATATATATATATATATATATATATATATATATATATATATATATATATATATTATATCCCTGCGTGTCGTAGAAGGCGACTAAAAGGGAAGGGAGCGGGGAGCTGGAAATCCTCCCCTCTCATTTTTTTTTAATTTTCCAAAAGAAGGAACATAGAAGGGGGCCAGGTGAGGATATTCCCTCAAAGGCCCAGTCCTCTGTTCTTAACGCTACCTCGCTAACGCGGGAAATGGCGAATAGTATGAAAGAAAGAAAGAAAGCTGCAGCGTCTATGTGGAAAACAATATGGTCGACTTGCAATTGGTTAGAATCAGTCTCATGTCTCAGTGTCGTCTGCAGGGGGGGGTCTGCTTAGGGTCTGTCTGTCTCCTGATGCAGGGGGTCTGCTCAGGGGTCTGTCTGTCTCCTGATGCAGGGGGGTCTGCTCAGGGTCTAAATGTCTCTTAATACAGGGGGGGTCTGCTCAGGGTCTGTCTGTCTGTCTGTCTCCTGATGCAGGAGGGTCTCTGCTCAGGGTCCGTCTGTTTCGTGTTGCAGGCAGGGTGGGTCTGCAGTCGCTGCTCACGCAGGTTTGCAAGGCTTAGTGCTCTACAGTCGCCTGCAAGGGGGGGGGGGGAAGGGTGGTACGTTAGCCCGCTCTCAATAAACCAGTGGGGACCAATGGGGACCTGAGGGGGGGGGGGGGGAAGGGAAGGAGGTAGCACAGGGGGGGAGAGACGACCCCCACCCCCTAATGTATACATATATATATATATATATATATATATATATATATATATATATATATATATATATATATATATATATATATATACATTTATGTCTTAACGAGAAAATAAGATGTGATGTTGGATGGGTTTTTTTCATGACGTCTGTGATACAGAATTTATTGTGTGGATGGCGACGGGATGACTATTTATCGAGGCGGGTCATCAACACGAGGGACAATATATGCGATTAATATAGTGCTGCTCACTGACCTCCGGGGATTAATGGCCTCCACACTGTGGCTGGAGACGTGGTCGCTGCCACCACCCCAGACTGTGGCTGCCACTACCCCAGACTGTGGCTGGAGACGTCGTCGCCACCATTTCTACCCCCCAAACTGTGGCTGGAGACTGGAGACGTGGTGGCTGCCACTACCCCAGACTGTGGCTGGAGACGTGGTCGCTGCCACTACCCCAGGCTGTGGATGGAGACGTGGTCGCTGCCACTACCCCAGACTGTGGCTGGAGACGTGGTCGCCACCACCACAACCCCAGACTGTGGCTGGAGCCATTTCCAGCACCCCAGACGCCCCCCACTACCACAACAGCCACACCCTGAGAGCTAGACTCTCCAAACTTTTATTTGGTGCTTAAAAACTAACGCGGGCGGGGTGGTCAGGAACCAGTTGGAACGGGACGGGTTGGAACGGAACAGGAACCAGTTGGAACGGGACGGGTTGGAACGGAACAGGGACGAATTGGACAGGGACGGGTTGGAACGGAACAGGGACGAATTGGACAGGGACGGGTTGGAACGGAACAGGGACGAATTGGACAGGGGTGGAACAGGGACGAATTGGACAGGGACGAGTTGGAACGGAACAGGGACGAATTGGACAGGGGTGGAACAGGGACGAATTGGACAGGGACAGGTTGGAACGGAACAAGGACGAGTTGGAGAGGGACGGGTTAGAACGGAACAGGGACGAATTGGACAGGGGACGGGGCGGACGGTGGGAGGACCAAGGGATAATAACACGCAGTCAACCAGAAGACCATTAACGACAGGGCCTGACTGGGCCATTAGTCCTCGGTAGTAATTAAGACATTAACTTTATTCACGATAAATTAATTAGCATCTCGTCTGGGTTGTCATGTCCAAGTGGTGTTATCAGCGCAGGCCCAGAGGTTAATCACTTGTTAAGCACCGTACCAGCTGCAGGTAAGAACAGCGTCGTGGATAAGGTAATTACGGGAAATTATGGAGTATTCAATGAGGGGTAATTACCTCGTTCATGACATAAGAGTGTCTGGAGCTGTAAGTAATTATTCTAACCATCAAAGATTAAGTTTTGAAGATA
>NC_092272.1:2490215-2580100 GCF_036320965.1 Panulirus ornatus | reverse complement strand
TTGTGGGGGGTTTTTAAATTGGGCACAAATTTACGGGAAGGAGAGGAGGAGAAGGGAAAAAGGGACTGAAAAGGGGAGTGGGCCAGCTCTCCCTGTCTCCTCCTCGTTCACCCAATGGCAAGGCACTACTGCCTCTCTCTCTCTCTCTCCCTTCCTCTCCCTCTCCCTCTCTCAATACGGTTGACCCTCTCCCACCTCTCACACAGTGAGCAGCGTAGTGCTCTCCTTTTTTCATTCATCCTTCAAAACGAGAGCCAGAAAGAAGTCTCACTGCTAACGAGACACTAGAGTGGACCCTCGCCTCTTACTTGCTTACTACCATTTTTCATTTTCCTCCCGTTTTTTTTTTTTTACACAAGGATGAATATCATGTGTAATATGCTAATGAGGTGACGTCACGGGCGTCTCTGTTAAGTGGTGTTACAGCTTTGTTATGGCACGTATTAGTATTATTATTGTTGTTGTTATTATTATTATCATTGTTATTATTATTATTATCATGCGAGGGTCTTGGACTGAAAGACGAGTTGCAGTTTATTAAGGTTAAGGAGACCAAGGAGGTTGAGGCCGTTGCTATATGCTGATGACGCGCCCCTGGTGGAAAACTGCAGAGGCTTGCGTCTGAGAGTTAATGTGAATGAGAGGTTATTGAGTTTAGCTGGAATTTGGGGGAGAGAAGATGAATTGTTTAGAGTGTCAGTTTGAACCGAGGGAAAACCTGGAGTTAGTGAAGTATTTTCAGACACCTGGGAGTGGATGTGGCAGTACATGGAACCATGGAAGCTGTAGTTAGTCAAGATGAGTAAGTTGGTTAAGGTGATGAGCGAGTCAAGGAGTGTATGTGTGGAAGAAGAGGTCACTTTCTGTGAGGACAAAGATGGGTGTGTTTGATGGTGGTACAGCCGACCTGACGGTGTTGTATGGATGCTGGACGTGGGCCCAAGACGGGTGGATTTCTTGGAAATAAAATGTTTGAGGACATTGTGTGGTGGGAGGAGGGTTATTATCATAATTATTATTATCATTATCATTATTATTATTATTATTATTATTAGTAGTAGTAGAAGTAGTAGTAGTAGTAATAGACGTAGTAGTAGTTGATGTTGTAGTAGTAGTAGTAGTGGTATTACTGGCCTGGACTGGCTTTCACCTGTCTAATTAGTTGATCTCGAGGTAATCAGGTTTCTCCCCAAGTGCCACTCCTGGGTGTGTGTGTGTGTGTGTGTGTGTGTGTGTGTGTGTGTGTGTCTCCCTCTCCGAGGTGCCGCAAGGTGGTGTTGCCTTCAGTCACTCGGTCATCGTCTTCTTCATCATCGTCAGGATCGTCTTCCAATATAGGCTCTCACGCCACTCGACGCCCTCCCAGGTGATTGCTTAGAATCGAAGTCAATATCATTCCCTCAACTTGACCAATTTTGATTGCATTATATATATATATATATATATATATATATATATATATATATATATATATATATATATATATATATATATATATATATATATTCGTATGAGTCCACGGGGAAAATGAAACACGATAAATTGCCAAGTGCACTTTCGTGTCATAATCACATTTTCAGGGGAGACACAAGAGAGAAATATAAGTCAGTTGATATACATCGAAAAGACGAAGCTAGGACGCCATTTGGTAAACATGTGATATATATATATATATATATATATATATATATATATATATATATATATATATATATATATATATATATATATTGGATTTTGTTTTTGTGGTTCCAATTGCTTTGTTTGGGTGTTCTTATTGGTTATCTCGTTTATTACCATTTATCATTTTGATTAGTTCTATATCTTTATCAGTTATGGTTTTTCTTTGAATTGTATATTTGATGACGATTATGATATGATAATGGTCGTGATGATGGACATAATGACCATCGTTAATTGGGTAGTTATTTGTGCGTAGGTGTTGACCTCCCTTGTCTCCTTTGGTGGCATGTGCTTGAGGAAGCAAGAGTAGTTCTGGGTTGGATCATTCATTCTCTCTCTCTCTCTCTCTCTCTCTCTCTCTCTCTCTCTCTCTCTCTCTCCGACCCAATGTCACCACGTGCCCCAGCGGCCTCTCCCCCCTCCCCGCTTCCCTCCCCTTAACCATCAGTAATACTTCCCCCCTCCCCCCTCTCCCTCCCTCCTCTCCCTCCCTCCCTCTCTCCCTCCCAATTTATTACAGCCTCGCCTTCTGCCTCCGCTTGGCTTCGCTGTTTCTCAAATGACCTCTGAGTTTTCGGTACCAGTTCGTTTTCTCTCTCTCTCTCTCTCTCTCTCTCTCTCTCCTCTCTCTCTCTCTCTCTCTCTCTCTCTCTCTCTCTCTCTCTCTCGTATCTTGGCGTGGTTGGCAGCCTTACCTACGGTGGTGTGGCAACACAAGGAGACCCGTGTTGAACATCGCCCCGCGCAGATAGCAGCCACATACATGATGGCGGGTCAAGACGGCCCGGTGAGGACTGTGGCTAGAAGAGGAGGTGGAGGAGGAGGAAGAGGAGAAAGAGGAGGAAGAGGAGGAGAAGGAAGAAAAGGAGGAGAAGGAAGAAAAGGAGGAGGAGGAGGAGGAAGAGGAGGAGGAGGAGGAGGAGGAGGAAGAGTAGGAGGAGGAGGAAGAGGATGAGGAGGAGGAAGAGGAGGTCCTCCCAGCCCCGGTCTTCCCGGGAGCTGGTTACGGGGGAAGAGGTGATTGTCGACCTTCCCTTCCCTCTCCCCTTTCCTCTCCCCTTTCCTCTCCCCTTTCCTCTCCCCTTTTCCTCTCCCCGCTGGTGCTGCAACCCCCCCCCCCTCCCCTCACCACCCCCGACCCTCCTTCCCTTGCTTGCGTTGGGCGCTGAGGCTGGCGGTCGGTCGCCCTGAGGACGAGCAAGCACCGGAGGACGAGCAAGCACCGGGGGAATACGGCAGCTGGTGCCTCCGGGGTTGTTCTACAGGAGGAGAGGAGGAGGAGGAGGAGATGGGGTGACGGGGGGGGGTCGTCCTCCCCCTACCCCCCCTACCCCCCCTGTACCAGTGGCAGTAGTCCAGGAAGCGTGGGCGATGCGCTCTTGTTTCTTTTTTTTTTTTTTCTTTTTACTCCTCCCCCTTGTTTGTTTACATCCGTTTTCTTTGCTTTCGAGGACGAGATGTGGGTTTGGGCGGCGGAGGGGGAGAGACACTGCGCTATATTGTGTGAGGAAGTCATTTACGTCACAAGCCCCGGGCGGCTCTGTCATCGCGAGACGAGGGGGGGCGGGGGGGGTGGTACACGACGTGTTTGCCCCGTCGTCAAGTGTGGGGGATGTGTGGGTGGGGGAGGTGGGGGGGAGGGAGAGGAGAGGAGAGGGGGGTAGTGTGGGGGTGGTGGGGGAACGTAGGAGAGCTTGTCAACTCGAATTTTTAAAGTGTCAGCTGCTGTTTACGTGGGTATCCCAGCTGGGGGGAGGGGGACTGGTGGCTGAAGGGTGAGGTGGGGGTGAGGTGGGTGAAGGGGTTGGGGTGAGGTGGGGGTGTGCACAGCTGGTCTCATTGAGCAGAATCTCTGGTGGTTGTTAAGTCATGTCGTATGAACTCGTGAGGTGGTGGTGGTGTGGGTTGCTGTTAGGAGAGAGAGAGAGAGAGAGAGAGAGAGAGAGAGAGAGAGAGAGAGAGTGAGTGTGTTTATACGCATATGGAAGAGGAGGTAGATAGAAAAAAAGAGTGGTGTAGGAGAGATGGATAGATAGATAAATAGAGAGAGAGAGATAGATAGAAAGAGAGAGAGAGAGGGACGAGACCACGCCACGCCACGCACGCACGCACGCACGTGCACACAGTCACCACGCAGGGCGTCGTATAACCCATGATCAAGCGCGTTGTTCCTCCACTACCCCGGTTCCCCGAAGACACCCACAGCATGACGGAGGGGAGGGTGTCGACCCTACGTTGTTGTGTGTGTGACACCCACAGCATGACGGAGGGGAGGGTGTCGACCCTACGTTGTTGTGTGTGTGACACCCACAGCATGACGGAGGGGAGGGTGTCGACCCTACGTTGTTGTGTGTGTGACACCCACAGCATGACGGAGGGAAGGGTGTCGACCCTACGTTGTTGTGTGTGTGACACCCACAGCATGACGGAGGGGAGGGTGTCGACCCTACGTTGTTGTGTGTGTGACACCCACAGCATGACGGAGGGAAGGGTGTCGACCCTACGTTGTTGTGTGTGTGACACCCACAGCATGACGGAGGGGAGGGTGTCGACCCTACGTTGTTGTGTGTGTGACACCCACAGCATGACGGAGGGGAGGGTGTCGACCCTACGTTGTTGTGTGTGGGGGGTGGAGGACGCAGGAGTGTCGTGGTTGTGTGTGTGTGTGTCCTCACGACACAGTGGCCCTGCCCACGGGGCGCGAAGGAGCCCTAGCCGGAACTTCGTTTGTGGGATGACGAAAAAGGAAATAACGTCAAAGGATTTTACACTGTGGGGGAGGGGCGCCGCCCCCCGCCCCCCGCCCCGTGGCGGACTACGTACGAAGCTAATGGTTGATTACCATTGGCTCTACGGGACGAAGCGTGGTTCTGATTGGCTCTACGGGGTAGTAAGAGAAAGGGGAGAGGGGAGGGGGGGCGAAATTCTGATTGGTCGAAAAGCGATACAGACCTTTGGGGAGAAGGGGTGGGGGGGTTGAGGGGGTAGGGGGGTCTGTCTGTACGGGCGAGAATATTACTTTAGCGCCGCTGGGAATGGTGGTGGGGGCCCCCCTTCCCACACTCCCCCCCTTTCCCCTCCCCTTCCCTCCCCTCCAGCCTCCATGGGCCTACCAACCAACCCTCCCTCCCCTTCCACACACCCCCCCCTCACCTCTCTACGTCCTCCCTCCCTCCCTCCACCTCGCTGTACGACCAGGCTGTTACGGTCGGTTACGAGACCAGTGGCACTGGTGCCTCTCTCTCTCTCTCTCTCTCTCTCTCTCTCTCTCTCTCTCTCTCTCTCTCTTCCCATATTGGGGGTGGAGGGGGGGGTGGTCTGTTATGGTTGGGGGGGATCCCAGTTTACTGCCTGCGGGGCACACTTTCCCCCTTCCTTCCCCCCCCATTCCCCGCCTCCATCACTCCCTCTATATACCATCTTTCCATCACCTGGGCTTCGCCTCTGACCCTTGCACCCATCCCCCCCCCCTCCACCATCACATCCATTCCCCCCATTTTATAACCCCATCCAATATCTCCATCTTTCTCCCCAGCTAATCTTCTCCCCCCCCCCCCGCCATCTCTCTTTAATCCACTCTCTCTCTCTCTCTCTCTCTCTCTCTCTCTCTCTCTCTCTCTCTCTCTCTCTCTCTCTCTCTCTCTCTCTCTCTATCTATCTATCTATCTATCTATCTCTATCTCTCTCTCTCTCTCCCCCCTGTCCCTCTCCCTAGCTTTCCTTTTCCCCTTTTCGTCTCGTTCCACACCCCCATTTCTCTCTCTCTCTCTCTCTCTCTCTCTCTCTCTCTCTCTCTCTCTCTCTCTCTCTCTCTTCTCTCGTTCTCTCTCTCTGCTAACTCTAAGCGTCCCCTCCCTCACATCACCCCCCCCCCAGCTCTCCCCTCTCTCCCCCCCTCTCCATTTACCTCTCATTCTCTCAATTGGCACTTCCAGGGGAGCGCGCCTGGCCCCCTCCTGCCTGCTTAGTGCCAGCCTTGGCCCTAGTTAGTGCCAGCCTTGGCCCTAGTTAGTGCCAGCCTTGGCCCTAGTTAGTGCCAGGTTTGGCCCTAGTTAGTGCCAGGTTTGGCCCTAGTTAGTGCCAGCCTTGACCCTAGATTGTGTCAGTCTTGGCCCTAGGTAGTGTCAGCTTTGGCCCTAGCTAGTGCCAGCCTTGGCCCTAGTTAGTGCCAGGTTTGGCCCTAGTTAGTGCCAGGTTTGGCCCTAGTTAGTGCCAGCCTTGACCCTAGATTGTGTCAGTCTTGGCCCTAGGTAGTGTCAGCTTTGGCCCTAGCTAGTGCCAGCCTTGGCCCTAGTTAGTGCCAGGTTTGGCCCTAGTTAGTGCTAGGTTTGGCCCTAGTTAGTGCTAGGTTTGGCCCTAGTTAATACCAGCCTTGGCTCTAGTTAGTGTCAGTCTAGCCCTAACTAGGGCCACTTTTAGTTACCGTAACACTAACCTTAGTTCACGCCATCCTAGTTCATCTTAACCATCGAACAGTTAGCCTAGGAACCTAACTAGACCTGATTCTAGATACTCAAGACGCACCCTAGAGTAACTTCTGTCACTCTAACTCTAGTTAAATAGGGTTCTACCACCACTTAGATACAGATCTAGAAACTAGCCAGTCTCACCATAGTTACACCTAGATATTACAATCACAATCTAGAGTGAGTGATCACAGTGGATCTAAATATTTTTCTAGTCCTAACTTTTTCTCCTAACTTTTCCTAACTTTCTTAGTTACGCTTCTAGCATGTCTGAGAGGAGGAGAAGAGGGACGCTTGCTGTTCTCAAGGCAGACTTTGGGGTAGGGGGTGGGGGTAAGTTAGACAAGTTGGTGTGGTGGAGGGGTGGCGCTCGGTTCGAACCCCCTCTGTCCTGCAGTTGCCGTAATGTAGCGTTACAGACGCTGTATTGTGCAGGGATAAGGAGTGGCTTGGATGTAGTTTTTGCTCTCTCTCTCTCTCTCTCTCTCTCTCTCTCTCTCTCTCTCTCTCTCTCTCTCTCTCTCTCTCTCTCTCTCTCTCTCTACGTATGTATGATATATATATATATATATATATATATATATATATATATATATATATATATATATATATATATATATATATATATCCCAGCGCGGTCTGTGACCCCTTCCCTGACCTTTCCGAGGGTCCAGCTGACCTCTTCCACCAGGTCAGGTCAGGTCAGGTCAGTACGGGTCTCCCGGTGGTGTGCACCAGGCGGGTTTCCAGCCGGTTATCCCGGGGGCTGGAGGCTGATAGACAGATGGATGGATAGGTGAATAGATAGACAGATAGATAAATAGATGGGTAGCTAGATACATAGCTATACAGACAGAGAGACAAACAGATAAATTGATATAAAGATAGATTGGCAGAAAGATTACAGAGAGAGAGAGAGAGAGAGAGAGAGAGAGAGAGAGAGAGAGAGAGAGATGGGAGGGGAGGGAGAGATGGGAGGGGAGGGAGAGAGAGAGAGAGAGAGAGAGAGAGAGAGAGAGAGAGAGAGAGAGAGAGAGAGAGAGAGAGAGAGATGGGATGGGAGAGGAGGGAGAGAGATGGGGAGAGGCCCCAGGTGAGAGGAGGGGAGAGATCTCCCGTGGGAGAGGCGGAGGGACGGTAATGGGTGGCATGTTAGTGTGTGATCATCAAACCGGAATTAAATTGTGTATGGCCTTGTGTGGGTCGCCACAAACTGCCCTGTTGGCTTCAATTATCTGTTGTCCTGTTAGCTGAATGGCCTCCTGTCCTGTTCTCTTAATGTTCCGTTGTTCTGCTACGTTGCTGTTCTGTTCTCTTTATGTTCCGTTGTTCTTTTGCCCTGCTCTTATACCTTGTTCTGTTGGCTTAGTTATTCTGTTGATTTACTGGTCTCTGTTGTCCTACGTCTCTGTTATATGGTCCTGTTGCTGTATAGAGGTTTCTTTCTTCCCTGTCATGGGGGGTCGTACTTCATCTATCATGGGGGGTCGTACTTCATCTATCATGGGGGGGGGTTATGCCTCATGTTGTGGGGGAGGGGGACGGTCGTGTTTCTACCATAGGGTCGTGTATACTCTATTGTGTGGTCGTACCTCTTATTAAGTCGTATCCTTTTCTTGTTGTGGGTCTGGGGGCTGGTCGTAGTCCCCTGATCTGAGGGTCGTGCCTCTGCTATGGGGTCGTGATAACACCACCAGCCCACACCCCAGCCCCCTCACTCCCTGTTGTGTGGTCGTCCATCCGTCAGGGGTCGTGCCACTCTTCCAGGGTCGTATATTTCCCTTGTCGTGGTGTCGTGCCCCTTCTTTTATAGAGGGTCGTAATTCTCTTGTTATGGGGGGGGCGGGGGTGGGGGGGAGTCGTGATTCTCTACTGTGGCTGCCGGGGTCGTTCCTCCCCATTGTGGGCCGCTGGGGAGTCGTTACAACACCTGGATGGGTAGTTAAGGGTATTGGAATGCGTCTGTGGGACTAATGACTCGATGCGGTGGGGGTCTCTCTCTCTCTCTCTCTCTCTCTCTCTCTCTCTCTCTCTCTCTCTCTCTCTCTCTCTCCTCTCTTCCCATCTCTCTCTCTCCTATCTTCCCATCTCTCTCTCTCTCTCTCTCTCTCTCTCTCTCTCTCTCTCTCTCTCTCTCTCTCTCTCTCTCTCTCTCCTCTCTTCCCATCTCTCTCTCTCTCTCTCTCTCTCTCTCTCTCAACCTCAACTGGAGCACTTCATCGTAATGAGAACATCATATGTGATCGCTGTTCTGTAAAAAAAAAAAAAAGAAAAAAAAATATAGAGGCATGGATCCGTGTAAATGTGGTGACTCATATCCTGTAAATGAGATGCCTCATGTCTTGTAAAAGAGATGACTCTTAACTTGTAAATGAGGTGCGTCTTAACTTGTAAATAAGGTGCGTCTTAACTTGGAAATGAGGTGCGTCTTAACTTGTAAATAAGGTGCGTCTTAACTTGTAAAAGAGATGACTCTTAACTTGTAAATGAGGTGACTCAACTTGTAAATGAGGTGCGTCTTAACTTGTAAATGTGGTGACTCTTAACTTGTAAAAGAGGTGACTCAACTTGTAAATGAGGTGCGTCTTAACTTGTAAATGTGGTGACTCTTAACTTGTAAAAGAGGTGACTCAACTTGTAAATGTGGTGACTCAACTTGTAAATGAGGTGACTCAACTTGTAAATGAGGTGACTCTTAACTTGTAAATGAGGTGCGTCTTAGCTTGTAAAACACACCACTCATGACCTGTAAAAGAGGTGGCTGAATCTGTAAAAAACACGGACTGAGTTATGTAAAAGAGTTTACGGTTGTAACGAGGTTGTGCAGGGGGGGTAGGATTGTGGTTGTGATTTAGGTAAGATGCCGTGGTGGTTGTGTGGTTGTGGTAGAATGGTAGTATTGTTGTTCGTGGTGGTAGATGATTGTGGTAGTACTATGTAGGAGGTGTGGTAGTAATGGAGGTTGTTGTGGTAGTCTGAGGCACAGTTGTAGTGGTTATTGTGGTTGTAGCAGGTGTAGTCTACCAGTTGTGATGATGTAGTAGTCGTCCATTGTGGTGGTAGCATGTTGTGGATGGGAGTGGTAGTAATTGTGGTAGATAGTGGTTGTGGTCGTCCTGGTGGGGGAATAGTTGTAGTTGTGGTGGTAGTCAGTAAGATGGTGGTGGTGGAAGCTGTTGTCACGAACATATTTGCTGGCAGCATAGTATTGGTCATGGTCGTGGCGGACGCGGCAGTAGCAGCCTGGTGGAACAGATAGTGGTTGTGTCGTCTGTGGCGCCCACCACCACCACCACGAGAGGCCTTCACACTCCTGGAAGGTCGTCTTGATGAAGCAGGTGTGGGTGGTGGGGAGGAGAGAGTGAGGGAGTGGGAGAGGAGGAAAGGGGAAATATGGTCGAATGGGTCGTGGTGGATGGGGGTGATGGAGAACCTAGAGGGAGGGAGGGAGGGCTAGAAAGATGAAGGCCACGAAGACATACAAGCGACAGACACGTATCCAAGATGGCAACACACACACACACACACACACACACACACACACACACACACACACACACAGCCCCCCTCCCCTCCCTTCCCCTCGTGCCATACAAACAGGTAATTACGTAAAGGTAAACATAGTGATATCTATTTACCAAACGACTCGCACACTTCAGTGAACACCCCTCCACCACCGCCCCTCCACCCCTCCAAGACCACCATATTTCTTTCCCTCGCTACAACTGTCTGTCTCCCCTTCCCTTCCCCCTCCCTCCCCTTCCTCCCCCCCCCCCACTCTTACCTTCCCTACCTAAGCTCTTCTTGACTCCCGTCACACCCTTACCCCATTAGAAAAAAAAAAACGCAACCCATCAAGGGGAAAAAAATGGGGAGGGACGAGTTAATGGATGGATGAGTGTGAGTGTGGGGGAGTGGGGTTAGTAGAGGAGGTGTGACAAGAACGCTTTGATGGTGGGGGGGGTGGGAATTGAGTGAGTAGATGGAGGACAGTACATGGGAAGGACAGATAACACAAGACCTGATGGTCTATGACCAGGTTATCTGCTGGAGGACAGTACATGGGAAGGACAGATAACACAAGACCTGATGGTCTATGACCAGGTTATCTGCTGGAGGACAGTACATGGGAAGGACAGATAACACAAGACCTGATGGTCTATGACCAGGTTATCTGCTGGAGGACAGTAATAGCATCCTGAACCACGAGTATTCACATATGGAAACAGAGTTATAAAACAAATAGGTTCCTCCTCACCCACCTCTCCCTCTGGCTCAACATCTTATAGGAAAATACCTGTGAACACTATGTAACATAAAGATTATACTGCCATAGAAGTTCTATAAAAGCCAATGTTGGGAAGACATATAATTGTTACCCTATTAAGGAGAAATAAGATGAAACACTTGGATAGATTATCGCTATGGAAAAACCAGGTTTATTCAGAAATTATTAACTTCATCGGGATAATGGATTAGCCATATTTTTGATGTATTGATGTATGGTCTCCACGTTCATCCACTGTTCTGTATCGCAACCGCTGAAGAACCATTCGTTCATCCACTGTTCTGTACCTCAACTGCTGTAGAACCATTCATACCACATCATCGCTTTTTAAAACCCCATAACGTAATACCTAGCCAGTGTGTGTGTGGGTGTGTGTGTGTGTGTGTGTGTGTGTGTGTGTGTGTGTGTGTGTGTGTGTGTCTATCACTGGGAGATTATCGTCAGTATAACGAAATTCCTTCATATAGCGAAAACGTTAACGAAATCTATTATGTCGGGTGGTCTATTGCCTCTAGCAAACAATAACGGACCATCTATAAGTCCTCATTGAGTTGTGGGATCATAGTTTTTGTGGGTCTTCTCTGTACGCATTCTAGGATTTATGTTTTTTTCTCCTTTCCTCGTATAAAATCTGTCGACAGAAAACAGGAAAACCTCTTAAAGAAAATGGGAGTAACATTAAAAAATGTAATATCCTTGTGACAAGAGACAACTTGGCAACCGCAGAACGTGACGAAGGCCAGAGTCAAGAAGCAAAGAAATTGGAGGAAGGAGAAAAAGAGAAGAGAGAAAGATCTTAAAGCAAATTTGCGAAAATTGGAAGAAAAAAAACAAGAGATAGAAATTAGGAGAAAACGAGATGATGGTCTTAAAAGAAAACGTAGCAAAATGAAATAAGACAGGAACTAGAGAGAGACAGAAGAAGAATACACTTAATGAATGTCACTGATTAAAGAGGACTTGTGAAAGAAAACGAGACTTGGTAGGCATCAGTGACAAAGAAAAAGGGAAGAGAGGGGAAAAACGGTAAACATAAGGAACAAAAGGGAAGGGGAAGTGAGGGGAAAAGGATAGTATTCTTCCAAGTGCAAAGGCGACAGCGTTGGCAGCTTGGCTCCCAGCCTGCATGGCGATGAGTGAGGCAGGGGAGCGGGGGAGGGCCAGGCGGGAGACAATAGTGGGGAGGAAAGGGGAGGACAATAGTGGGGAGGAAGGGAGGACAATAGTGGGGAAGTGAGGGGAGACAATGGAGAGGAAGAGGAGGAAGAAAATAGTGGGGAGGAAAGGGAGACAGTAGTGTGGAGGAGAGGGGGGAGATAATAGTGGGGAGGAGAGGGGGGACAATAGTGGGGAGGAGAGAGGGGGCAATAGTGGGGAGGAGAGGGGGGACAATAGTGGGGAGGAGAGAGGGGGCAATAGTGGGGAGGAGAGGGGGAACAATAGTGGGGAGGTGAGACTATAGTGAGGAGGAGAGGGGAGACAATAGTGGGGAGGAAAGAGGAGACAATAGTGGGGAGGAAAGAGGAGACAATAGTGGGGAGGAAAGAGGAGACAATAGTGGGGAGGAAAGAGGAGACAATAGTGGGGAGGAAAGAGGAGACAATAGTGGGGAGGAAAGAGGAGACAGTAGTGGGGAGGAAGGGAAGATTAGCAGTGGGGGAGAAGGATAAAGCAATTGTGGGGAGAAAGGAAATGATAGTGGGGAGGAGGAAGAAGAGGTAGTGGGGAGGATGGTGGAAGAGAAGAGGGAGGAAGAAGAAGAAGAAGAAGAAGAAGAAGAAGAAGAAGAAGAAGAAGAAGAAGAGGAAGAAAAAGAAGAAGAAGGAAGAAGAAGAAGAAGAGGAGGAGGGCGCCGTGGGCGGAGGTGGGGAGGCCGGGGAGGAAGACGGTGGTGGCCAATATTGACATGTGACATAAAGGGTTACAATGTATGAGGCCAATACCTGGCCCGGTGCTCCGAGGCCGGATAAGATACATGGACACTGTTGTCTGCTGGGGAGAAAACACCCCCCCCCCCCCCTCTGGGAGGAGGCAGTCACACACTCTCTCTCTCTCTCTGGGGAGGTTATGCGGTGGTGGTGGGGAGAAAACACCCCACCCCCCTCTGGGAGGAGGCAGTCACACACTCTCTCTCTCTCTGGGGAGGTTATGCGGTGGTGGTGGGGAGAAAACACCCCCCCCCCCCTCTGGGAGGAGGCAGTCACACACTCTCTCTCTCTCTGGGGAGGTTATGCGGTGGTGGTGGGGAGAGAACACCCCCCCCCCCAGGAGGCAGTCACACACTCTCTCTCTCTCTGGGGAGGTTATGCGGTGGTGGTGGGGAGAGAACATCCCTTGGGAGGAGGCAGTCACACACTCTCTCTGGGGAGTGTGTGGTGGTGGTGGGGAGAGATAGATAGATAGATATGAGGGGAGATAGACAGATAGATAGATATAGATAGACAGATAGATAGATGGATAGATATAGCGTTAATGAGACGAGTTTGATGAGGGTGTTTTGTTGGCCGTGACGTCTGGGCTAACATAGCATAAGTCGGGTTAGGGAGAGGAAGAGGGAGAGTGGGAGTGAGAGGAGAGTGAGAGGAACAAGTGTCAGGTTAGTGAGAGGAACAAGTGTCAGGTTAGGGAGAGGGAGAGTGGGAGTGAGAGGAGAGTGAGAGGAACACGTGTCAGGTTAGGGAGAGGAAGAGAGTGAGAGGAACACGTGTCAGGTTAGGGAGAGGAAGAGGGAGAGTGAGAGCGAGAGGAACACGTGTCAGGTTAGGGAGAGGAAGAAGGAGAGTGGGAGTGAGAGTGAGAGGAACACGTCTCAGGTTAGGAAGAGGAAGAGTGAGAGCGAGAGGAACATGTGTCAGGTTAGTGAGAGGAAGAGAGTGAGAGGAGAGTGAGAGGAACAAGTCTCAGGTTAGTGAGAGGAGGAGAGTGAGAGGAACCACGTGTCAGGTTAGGGAGAGTGGGAGTGAGAGGAGAGTGGGAGGAACCACATCGTAGGTGGAGGGAGTGAGGGAGGGAGGTAGAGGTGTGTGGTGGAGGTCTCGCTCTGATGATGTTAATTTATTCCCAAGTTCTCATGATTAGGCGCTACGAACCACGCCACGCCACGCCACGCCACGCCACGCCCAGCTTCCTGGCGAGGCTCCCCGCAGGTGGAGCAGCTGCAGAGCAGCCTCTCTCTCTCTCTCTCTCTCTCTCTCTCTCTCTCTCTCTCTCTCTCTCGCCTAGCGTGGGTAGGCCCTTATATACGGCGGAAGAGGACGTAACTATTATTTTATCTTGTGTGAGGCAGATCCATTGGTCACGACGGTACGACCCCCTTTGAGCACGATGCTCTTGTGTTACAGTCCAACCGAACTCAATTCTTTATATATATATTTATGTATATATTCCTATGAGTCCACGGGGAAAATGAAACACGAAAAGTTCCCAAGTGCACTTTCGTGTAATAATCACATCATCAGGGGAGACACAAGAGAAATTTAACAGTCAGTTGATATACATCGAAGAGACGAAGCTAGGACTCCATTTGGTAAACATGTGATTGTCCAAAACATGTTTTGGACAATCACATGTTTACCAAGATAACAGGTAATGTGTTGAGCGGATGGGCTGCGCTACGTAAAGCGTAGTTTGAACGGATCAATTATATCAGTGAGGGAGGATGGGATGGAGTGGGGCCTTCTCCAATCTCAGCTACTGTTGGGGGGCCTTCTCCAATCTCAGCTACTGTTGGGGGGCCTTCTCCAATCTCAGCTACTGTTGGAGCTACTGTTGGTGCTACTGTTGGTGGTGTAGTGTTCTCCCCTTTCACGGGGGGGAAGTGGGGTGGGGGGGCGCAGCAGGAGGTGCTTGGGGCGCCCTCACAAGGGGGGGGGAGGTGGTGGAGGAGGGTAGGGAGGGGGGGAAGGGTAAGAAAATAACGCCGTGGTAATTGGATGATGAACAGGAAGTGGGGGATTAGATATGGCGTTACCTCCCGTCGCCATGCGTTGTCTGGCGTGGCGTGTGGTGTGTCCTGTCCTCACACCACGCCCTGGAGTGTTCTGTCTTCACCCCACTACCACCCCACACCCCACGGTGTTCTGTCCTCACCCCACTACCACCCCACACCCCACGGTGTTCTGTCCTCACCCCAAACTTGCGCTGGAGGACTGTCGTGTCGTAAGCACCACTACCACACGTCGGTAATGACCCCTGAGGTGATTTGCAATCACTTGACAACCAAACTGAGGTCAGGTCAGGTCATATCAGGTGTAAGGTCAGGTCAGATCAAGTTTCAGGTGAAGTCAGGTCACAGGTCATGTCAGGTTTCAAATCAGGTCAAGTCAGGATTCAGGTCAGTTCTCAGGTTACGGACCAGGTCAGGTCAAGGAGCAGCCAGGTCCTGATGACCTTGATAGGGTCAGGTTGCTGGTTAATGAGGCAAGCACTCATACATACTGGTGTGTGTGTGTGTGTGTGTGTGTGTGTGTGTGTGTGCGTGCGTGCGTGCATGTGTGTGTGTGTGTGTGTGTGTGTGTGTGTGTGTGTGTCCTATTCTGTGAGCGCACGCACCCCTCCACCACCACCTCCATCCAAGGCAGGAATTCGTCTGTTCCTGTATATGTTAAGCAAAGGCCAGATGGGATGGGGGGGTCTCCCACACTGGTTATATTGCTTGCATAACCTGGGCTTCGCTGGGTTTATTGGTCGCCAGGAGACGAAGGCATAACCTGGGCTTCGCTGGGTTTATTGGTCGCCAGGAGACGAAGGCATAGCCTGGGCTTCGCTGGGTTTATTGGTCGCCAGGAGACCAAGGCATAGCCTGGGCTTCGCTGGGTTTATTGGTCGCCAGAAGACGAAGGCATAGCCTGGGCTTCGCTGGGTTTATTGGTCGCCAGAAGACCAAGGCATAGCCTGGGCTTCGCTGGGTTTATTGGTCGCCAGAAGACCAAGGCATAGCCTGGGCTTCGCTGGGTTTATTGGTCGCCAGGAAACAAAGGCATATATCCTAGGGAGGCTTCGCTGGGTTTATTGGTGGCCAGGAGAGTAAGGCATATAGCCTAGGAGGCTTCGCTGGGTTTATTGGTGGCCAGGAAACCAAGGCATATATCCTGGGGGAGGGGGAGGGTTCGCTGGGTATATTGGTGGCCAGGAGACGGTCGCAGGAGCCATCTCAGCGATCATTTTTCCTGGCCACTCTTAGACCATCAGCCTCCTCCTCCACCCCGCCCACCCGTCTCAGTCTCCAACAAGTTATAAGATATTGAACGTCTTGTTTAGACCTCAGATCTGTTTTCTGAAACAGCTCAACTGTTCTTTTAAAAAAGAATACAACAGCGACGTGGTTGTAAGGGTTATAATAACCAAAACCTACCAAAGCAAAAACCTTTTACGTAAGACTATAAATACTCAAAGAATAGAGAACATATTAAGAAAAAAAAAAGAGGAAGAGAGAAATAGATGAGTTATGCATTCATCGTCTGGTTTATTGTTGAAGTTTTCTTCCGTTTTCTGTTTTTCTGAAGTATTCAGTTTTCTTCCGTTTTCTGTTTTTCTCAAGTATTTAGTTTTCTTCCGTTTTCTGTTTTTCTCAAGTATTTACTTTTTCTTCTAGAAGAGCAGATGAGATTTTCGATCTTCTCCCACTTCCATTTTTCACCGCCAGGATGGACCGTGTCTCTCTTTAAGGTAATGCCTTCTGCAGAAAACGGGATGGTAGTGGCCTTCTTGTCCGGATTTCGTCTTTAGAAGCCAAAGATGTTCCTTCTTGGCTGCGTAACCTTGTGTGTGTGTGTGTGTGTGTGTGTGTGTGTGTGTGTGTGTGTGTGTATGTGTGTGTTTTGTATTTTTCTTATTATACTTTGTCGCTGTCTCCCGCATTAGCGAGGTAGCGCAAGGAAGCAGACGAAAGAATGGCCCAACCCACCCACATACACATGTATATACTTAACCGCCCACACACGCCCATATACATACCTATACATTTCAACGTATACATACATATACATACACAGACATATACATATATACACATGTACATATTCATACTTGCTGCCTTCATCCATTCCTGCCGCCACCCCGCCACACATGTGTGTGTATATATATATATATATATATATATATATATATATATATATATATATATATATATATATATATATATATAAGCAAGGGAGTGCTCTAACAACTTGAGAAGTAGTGTGGAAAAGAACTTGGTCATAAACATGTTAGTTCGGGAAAGTTTTGGAATAACACAGATGGACTGGTGATGTGTGTGTGTGTGTGTGTGTGTGTGTACACACACATACACACACGCATACACGCCAGCCTAAACCAGACAACCATCTATCGACCAGCCTCGAGGGGAGGATGAACTCCAGGATTGGCTGTGGGCCGACTGCCGCTCCCGGGATTCGAACCCTGACAGGTCTCATGCGTGAATACTCATGTGTCTATGACGGGAGGCGAACCAGGCAGTTTGCCTAGTTGGTAATGATGAATGCAATGACTATAGGAATTATGACAATGATCATTATGATATTAATGATGATGTTGGTAATTGTCTTCACTTATGATGACAGTATTCTACTACTAAGATAAACACTACTGCTATTACTACTGTTGCTAGTAGTAGTTGTGGTAGAAGTAGTAGTAGTTAGTAGTAGTGGTAGTAGTAGAAGTAGTGATAATAAAGATGTAATTGATAATAATATTGATAATGATACTGCTACTGCTACTATTACTGCTACCACTAATGATAAGATAATAATAATAATAATAATAATAATAATAATAATAGTAATAAAAATAATAATAACAATAATACTTATATCATTTATTATTATCATCATTATTATTATTATTATTATTATTATTATTATTATTATTATTATTATTGTTGTTGTTTTTACTATTATCATTATCATTATTATCATTATTATTATCATCATTATTATTTTCATTATTATTATTATTATTATTATTATTATTATTATTATTATCAATCTGAAAGAATTAGATACACGACACAAATATCATATAAACAACGTAAATACAAAGAATATTTTTCTATACATATTATTTTTCTCATTGCTTCTTAACCCTCGTATGGCCCAGAGATGTGCTGGAATTGACGTACCGTCTCTCTTGCAGGTACAGTGACGGTACAGTGTGATTCAAATCACCTTCTCTGCTCTCTGCACGGTACACGGTACAGCCTTCATCCCCAGGTACGTTGACATTGTACCATGCCTACCACCCCGCCACCCCCATTTCCAGGCATGGTACACCGTTCTGAACTCCCCCATTTCCAGGCATGGTACACCGTTCTGAACTCTCCCATTTCCAGGCATGGTACAACGTTCTGAACTCTCCCATTTCCAGGCATGGTACAACGTTCTGAACTCTCCCATTTCCAGGCATGGTACACCGTTCTGAACTCTCCCATTTCCAGGCATGGTACAACGTTCTGAACTGCCCCATTTCCAGGCATGGTACAACGTTCTGAACTCTCCCATTTCCAGGCATGGTACACCGGTCTGAACTGCCCCATTTCCAGGCATGGTACACCGTTCTGAACTCTCCCATTTCCAGGCATGGTACACTCCTCTTTCCAGTGTCCGACGGCCTCGATGGTAATGCCTCAGTCACTGGAAACCACTGGCATGTTCCAGGACCTTGGGTATTTCCATGGTCGGCTGGATCGCTGTGCTGGAAATCGTCGTGGGGGGGGGGGGGGGGGTGTTAGACCAACTCCCCCTGGAACTGGCCAGCCCACTACGTGGTCCAGGCTGGAATTACTCTTAGCCTGGACGCGCGCGCGCGCGCGTGGGGGGATGAAGGGGGGGTCTTCCTCCGCATCTGGAAATTGAAAACCGGAAACTGGAAATTAAAATCTTGGGGAAAGGCGGAATTGTTTTGCCTCCCTCACAGTAATGACTCAGCGCTATGAAGCCACGAGAGAGAGAGAGAGAGAGAGAGAGAGAGAGAGAGAGAGAGAGAGAGAGAGAGAGAGAGAGAGTCCTGGAAGAGGAATTAGATATCTATTTTTTTACCCCCCTTAGATAGCTTCCCGTTGTAGCCTGGGGTCCTGTTCCCGTTGTAGCCTGGGGTCCTGTTGACGGAGAGGCGTTGAACTGGGGGGGGGGGAAACGGAAAGGGGGGTTGAAGGGGGGGAGGAGGCGGCTGGACTGCAAGGAGGAAGTTCTTGCCCACAGCTCTTGACACGAGGGGTGTGTGGGAGGAGTGTGGTGGTGTGGGCGGGCAACGTTGATCGACTTCAGCTTCGATGTTGCAAAACGGTTTTGCAGTGATGTCGACACCCGACCCACCACTCCCTCCTCACGCGTGTTGCAAAGATGTGTTGGGAGAGGAAGAAAAGGGAGAAATGGGGGAAAAGCACCATGGGGGGGGCGTCCGCGAAGCTGCCATAGACGCCAAGGGAGGCAGAGAGAAAGCTCAATTATTAGGACGAGTATGTTATCCTGTGTGTCTTAATCCATGCTCGTCTTGGTGTGAGCGTTCGTGGGTGGGAGGCACCTCAGAAGAATCTCTCTCTCTCTCTCTCTCTCTCTCTCTCTCTCTCTCTCTCTCTCTCTCTCTCTCTCTCTCTCTCTCTCTCTCGCTGGGCCATGGTCGGGGATGTGGACGTTGTGTTGATATACCTGGAGAACTTAGTGGAGCGCGGGCGCGCCTGGCGGCTGGTGTTAGGGCGTGATGGGGAAGGGGATGGGGCTCGCGGGGGTGCCCCAGGTGGCTGGTGTAGGGCATGATGGGGGAGGGGATGGGGCGCCAGGTGGCTGGTGTAGGGCATGATGGGGGAGGGGATGGGGCGCCAGGTGGCTGGTGTTAGGGCGTGATGGGGGAGGGGATGGGGCGCGGGGGCGCCAGGTGGCTGGTGTTAGGGCGTGATGGGGGTGGGGAAGGGGCGCCAGGTGGCTGGTGTTAGGGCGTGATGGGGATGGGGCGCGCGGGCGCGCCAGGTGGCTGGTGTTAGGGCGTGATGGGGGAGGGGATGGGGCGCGGGGGCGCCCCAGGTGGCTGGTGTTAGGGCGTGATGAATCATAGAAGAACATAACACTTCGGGTATGAGGTTTGGCAGAACGTATAGGGCCACACGGGAGAACACAGTGGTCGTGTTCTATAACACGGGGCTTGGGTGTTCTTCTCCCGTAGGGAGAACAGAACAGGAGAACAGACCTGTTAACCAGGCCTTCAAGGAAGAACGCTGGTTCCCTTTCGACTGTTCCAGGTGGCAGATGGCACGCTCCACACTGGTGAGGATATAGCCCCTCAGATGGACAGGCTATGGGGTTAGAGACGAGCCCCTACCACACACACACACACACACACACTACCCATCAAGATGGGCGATATATTGTGAAGGTTGATCTCCAGCGTTCGACTCTCTCTCTCTCTCTCTCTCTCTCTCTCTCTCTCTCTCTCTCTCTCTCTCTCTCTCTCTCTCTCTCCCCCTACGACTGGTCGACATCGACCGCGGGGTCGAAGCTCGGCAGGTCGACCTGTCCCAGTCGACCTACGGTAGCCACCCACCCCGGCCTGAGTCACACACGTCAGGACGTAAAATAACAATAAAAGTTGGGTTATGTGGGAGTAGGACCAGCGGCGAGGGCTCCCACATGAGCCAGAGGGGGAGGGAGAGAGAGAGAGAGAGAGAGAGAGAGAGAGAGAGAGAGAGAGAGAGAGAGAGAGAGAGAGAGAGAGAGAGAGAGAGAGAGGCTTGTCCATCGCCAGCCTCGCCTTTCGTCCCTCTTTCACTTGTACTCCTCACTGTGTGATGCTGTCCTTTCCTATATACATTGCTCGATGTATATATAATGCTGTCATTTCTTATATACATTGCTCGATGTATATATCATGCTGTCTTTTCCTATATACATTGCTCGATGTATATATCATGCTGTCTTTTCCTATATACATTGCTAGATGTATATATAATGCTATCCTTTCCTATATATATATATATATATATATATATATATATATATATATATATATATATATGTTGCTCGATGTATTTATATCTATAATGCTCTCCTCTCTATATTTCTAGTTGTATAATGCTGTCCTTTCCATGTTGTTGTATAATGCTGTCCTCTCCATCTTGTTGTATAATGCTGTCCTCTCCATCTTGTTGTATAATGCTGTCCTCTCCATCTTGTTGTATAATGCTGTCCTCTCCATCTTGTTGTATAATGCTGTCCTCTCCATCTTGTTGTATAATGCTGTCCTCTCCAGCATTCTAGTCGTCTCTTCCTCGTTTCCTCCCACTCTCTCCTCAACACCAAGAAGTGGGTTCATCACACACCATCATTTGAACGCGTCAGTAGACAACCCCCCCCCCCCCCGAACCCATTTAAATGCCCCAGATCTCCGGGTGTGGCAGTAGACAACCCCCCCCCCCCCCGAACCCATTTAAATGCCCCAGATCTCCGGGTGTGGCAGTAGACAACCCCCCTCCTCCCCCTACCCCAGCTACCTTGCCGGGCAGTCACGTGACCTGGCCTCCATACATCGCATATTGTCCCTGGGGATTACCCTGGGGTAATATTATCCGGTCTTGATTCCGCTCGGGTTTATTGCCCGGCACAAGTGATCATATATATCCCTCCCGGCTCGGGTTCGAGTCTGTGTGGGTTCGAGTCTGTGTGGGTTCGAGTCTGTGTGGGTTCGAGTCTGTGTGGGTTCGAGTCTGATCATATATATCCCTCCCGGCTCGGGTTCGAGTCTGTGTGGGTTCGAGTCTGTGTGGGTTCGAATCTGTGTGGGTTCGAGTCTGTGTTGAACCGCTTCTTCCCAGTGGTAAGGCATGGCCGCCATTTCGTACACACCCCCCACTCGTGAAGTGTGTCTGTACTCTCTGTAGCTCGTTGGATTCTGTGTCTCTCGTGTACTACTTCTGTGGCTCGTTGGATTCCATGGCGCGTTTGATTGTGTGGCTCGTTTGATTCTGTCTCGTCTAATTCTGTTGCTCGTTTAATTCTGTGGCTCGTTTGATTCTGTAGCTCGTTTGATTCTGTCTCGTCTAATCCTGTGGCTCGTTTGATTCGATCTGATGTATAGTGGTGAACTCACAACGCAGCAGAATGCTAGTCCATACTTCATATGTCCACTGAAAACCTTTAAATCACTACCCTCTCTCTCTCTCTCTCTCTCTCTCTCTCTCTCTCTCTCTCTCTCTCTCTCTCTCTCTCTCTCTCTCTCTCTCTCTCTCTCTCTCTCTCTCTTGTGTAGGCAGTGAAATAGAAATACTCCAATAGAGAGAAATGTAAGTCAGTTGATATACATCGAAGAGACGAAGCTAGGACGCCATTTGGTATGTCTTGGACAATCACATGTTGACCAAATGGCGTCCTAGCTTCGTCTCTTCAATGTATATCAACTGACTGTTATATTTCTCTCTTGTGTCTCCCCTGATGATGTGATTATGACACGAAAGTGCACTTGACAACTTATCGTGTTTCATTTTCCCCATGGACTCATAGGAATATATATGTGTGTGTGTGTGTGTGTGTGTGTGTGTGTGTGTGTGTGTGTGTGTGTGTGTGTGGGTCTGTGTGTGTGTGTAGGCATATATGTATGATCTTACAGGCTTAGGACAGCAGGATTATGAACACGGCCTATAACACGAGGTATACAAATATAAGACATAAAACTCAACCACAGGAAATTGTGATATTCGGGTTTACACACACACACACACTACGTTTTCTCAGAGCTTGTCCCCCTTGTGGTAGAACATGGGACCAGACCAGCGCGGCGGCAGTAAAACTTAACACAAACAGGCACGTTATCACAGACAAGAAACTAGGTAAACACTTGTTTGCAGAGAGTACAGACACGCCTGCTCTACCTTGCCTCCTTGTTTACCTTCTGAACGAAGGTAAACACAATATTCAGTGGAAAGAATAACTTCCAAGGGGCTTAAAGGGATGTGTGTGTGTATATTACATGTGTTTATATGGATATGCTTCATGTATAACTCACAAAACCATTATCATGAGGCGGTGCATACGGGTGTGTGTATATATGAGATAATGTATATAGATTTATATGGTGATTTACTTAGATTGTTAAGAGGAGATGTGGCTAGATTTATATGGTGATTCATTTAGATTGGTAATAGAAGGTGTATCTAGATGTATATGGTGATTCATTTAGATTGGTAAGAGAAGGTGTATTTAGATGTATATGGTGATTCATTTATATTGGTAAGAGAAGATGTATCTAGATTTATATGGTGATTCATATATATAGATTGGTAAGAGGAGAAAATGTATCTAGATTTATATGGTGATTTATTCATATAGATTGGTAAGAGGAGAAGATGGCTTGGATTGTAAAGGTCTTCAAACGTTAGATGGGGGAAGGGGGAGGGGGGGAGGAGGTGGTCTACCCCGTGTCAAGGGTATTGGTAAAGGCCTGTCTACAGGTCTTACAGGTGGTCTGTTACAAGTGGTCTCTAGATGGGGCGGCGGGGGCGTGGGAGGGGGGGGGGGGGCGAGCCGTGCCTGCACGTGACCATTTAACACCTTCAGGTGTAAACTTCCCCCCCAACACCTCACCTTCACCTGCAGGAGCGGAAGAAAACATCTCTCGGGTTCTCGACCCAAGACTCACAAAAAATGAACAGATCTTTCCTTTTTTTATGAGCTGGGTAAAGATCAATTATGTTTTCTTTCGCCCTTCTTTCGTTTCTCGTCTTTTTCTTTCATTTTTTGGAAGAGATTTTTGCCTTCAGCATTCTCGTGTTGAAGGAAGGGGTGGTCATAGAAGGCTGATGGTATACGATGGTATTTGACAAACGTTAGAGATAATAAAAAATTTGCAATTTTAGTTATAGTTAATGTCATGTTAAAAAAGAACAGAAAATGGGATGCCACTTGGCTTGGGTTCTGTATGACGTAGGCCTCCACTTGTGGTTGGGTTCCACTCTATATTGAGCTCCACCTGATTGTGTGTTCCATCTGATTGTGTGTTCCATCTGATTGTGTGTTCCATCTGATTGTGTGTTCCATCTGATTGTGTGTTCCATCTGATTGTGTGTTCCATCTGATTGTGTGTTCCATCTGATTGTGTGTTCCATCTGATTGTGTGTTCCATCTGATTGTGTGTTCCATCTCTCTCAAGTTCCATCTAATTGGCTCCACTTTGGGGGCTGCTGGATAGGATTAGTGAGGACGAAAACTTTGTATGTTTTTTCTCTCTTTTTTTCCTCTCTTTTCCTCTCTTTTTTTTTGACTATGTTTTCTGCAGACTTTTCGTAACTTTGGATGGATGGCTTAAAACTTTTTTAATTGGATCTTCTTTTGGTAAGAGAATTCCATATAACTCCACTTCATATGTGTGGTACAGACCCATTACAACCTATTTGACAGTAATGGGGAAACCATGACATAATTGGTTGTTGTGATCTATGGTAACACCTCTGGTAAAAAACTGAACATAATTCATGGCCAAAATTTGTTCTTGGAACGGGATAAGAAACGGAACAAAAATTATTATTAATTGATAATGTTCTTCACATCTTTGTTAACTGGAGAACAGTGACCATATCCGATGAACAAACAGGTATCATGGCATGTTCTATATACCTCAGTCAGTTCTTGAAACGGGATAAGGAACGGAACAGAAGAGTTATCAACTGATAATGTTCTTCAGTTCTGTGTTAACTGGAGAACAGTCGTCATATCTGATGAACAAACAAATATCATGGAATGTTCTGTATACCTCAGTCATACACCTACACTCATGCAGCCAATATATTCCAGTTTTTAAGATATTAGTGAAAGAGAATCAGTTCTGGATTGCAGACTCTGGGTGATTAACTGTGGCATGGGTCATTTACCCACCAACGTAATCACGAGTCATTTGCATCCCTTAATTGTGATGCTCAGGTAAGACATTAATCCCGTTTTCATTTAAACGATCGTGAAGAATTCGTTAACAGAAAACCTTGTGGAGGTGTTCACAAAGAATGTAGACTGCGGAATAACATTATGGAATGAGAAGTGAGTCGTGGTCTGGAGGCTTCTGGAAGAGGTCTTAAGCCATCTGGAAGAGGTCTTAAGCCGTCTGGAAGAGGTCTTAAGCCATCTGGAAGAGGTCTTAAGCAGTCTGGAAGAGGTCTTAAGCAGTCTGGAAGAGGTCTTAAGCCATCTGGAAGAGGCCTTAAGCTGTCTGGAAGAGGTCTTAAGTAATCTGGAAGAGGTCTTAAGCCATCTGGAAGAGGTCTTAAGCCATCTGGAAGAGGCTTTAAGTAACCTGGAAGAGGTCTTAAGCAAACTGGAAGAGGTCTTAAGCAATCTGGAAGAGGTCTTGAGTAGTGTGAACAACGGGAAGAGATCTCAAGGCGTTTGGAACAGGATTAAAGCCGTCTGGAAGAGGTCTCAATCTATCTGGAAGAAGTTTAAAGCAGTGTGAATTAGACCTAGGACGTCTCGAAGAGGTTTCAATCCACCTGGAAGAGGTTTCAATCCACCTGGAAGAGGTTTCAAGCTGCATGGAAGACGGTCTCAGACCGTCTGGAAAAGGTCTCACACGTGTCAAGATCTGGGCTACATCAGGGCTCTGTATCATGGAGGGTTACAGTTGTATTCACACATTACTGTGTCTGTATCCAACTTCCATGGCAATGTGTCTGTATCCTGATATTACGGTAGCTGTGTATCTACCTATCTACCTATAGCATTTCTGCCTCTGTTCACATATAGTAGTTTTCTGTCAGTCCACACCATGATAGCTCTATATATATATATATATATATATATATATATATATATATATATATATATATATATATATATATACACGTACATACTATGGTAGTTGTGTTATCCACGACCTCTTTCCAGCAGCTCCTACAACACCAAGGCTGCGCTGCTTCCAGTAGCAGGGCAATGATGGACTCTCTCCGGGTGAGAAGCTCTCTGAAAGAGACTCAACTCCCATTAACTCGCTCGCGTGATTGTGGTCGTCTGGGGATACATCATGGGGGAACATTGCCAGGGGAAATGCGTCTCTAGAAACTTAGAGAAGACGCATCCACGGGCGACGCCCCGGGTCGAGCGCATGGGTTCGAATCCCGGTTGCGGTAGTCGGTCCACAGTCAACCCAGCTGTTCATCTATCCTTTGGGGTTGGTCGATGAAATGAGTACCTGTGTGTGTGTGTGCGTGTAACGTTAATGAGATGGCCTTGATCAGGGTCTCAGCTGCCTGTGGCGTCTCAACTAACATAAAAAAGAGAAATAGATTGAAAAACAAAATATGCCTCTTAGATCTGTGTTAGACCTGAAAAGGAAGGAAGATTCTTAAACTCTATCTAAATAGAATTAAGGAGACAGGCGTTTCGCTAGATCATATTCACGCGCGATTTAATGGAACCTAGAGTACAAGAATAGAGCGAACATGAAACTCACTTTCTTGATGGATACTCTCACGATTAACCTAACCGTGAAAATGTGAGGGAAAGTGCGTCATGGTGGCCTTTTAAACACACACCTTTAAGTGCAGTTTGTTCTCAAACACCTGGCGAAAGAGACCTTGTTCCCCTGCCGACATTACGAATTACTCGACCCTCCAAGTAAATGGCTTCCTTGAGACTTAGCATTAAAATAAATGGCCACATTTATACTCGCAATCAAACTGAAAATCCTCACCCATTCTATTATTTGCGTTTAAGGGCGTCATTTGTACTCCAAGTAAATGGCCTCCAGTATACTATGATTACAGTAAAAGGCCTCCTATATACACTGAATTGATGTAAAGGGCCTTATCTATATTCAGAATTACAGTAAAATGCCTTATCTATATTCGGAATTAAAGTAAATGACCTCTTTATTGAAGATTAAAGTAATCGCCTTCTCTGTTCTTAGAATTACAATAAAAGGCACCATCTACAGAGTGAAGACAAATGGCCTCTATAGTTAGAATTAGAAAAAAAGAACATAACATCGAAAGGGATGAATAGCATTGTCACCTTTTTCCCTCCAGACTTGACCCGTAGTAAAGAAACATTAGCGAGTAAAATGCCTTTATTAAGCATTACTCTCAAAAAAAAAAAACAATGGTCTTTTAAGAAACCTCGGAAACAATGGTGTGAAAGTAGCTGCGAAAACTGCAACGGCTTTGGAACTATTCCTGGTTCATTTAGTCCAGTTATGACGTCAAAATGTAGATGAAAGTGGCTCACTTCGAGGTAACTGAAAGTGGCTCACTTCGAGGTAAATGGTAAATGTTCTGGAGGCGCGTGTGTGTGTGTGTGTGTGTGTGTGTGTGTGTGTGTGTGTGTGTGTGTGTGTGTTGGGACGCCGCTGGAATACGACTCAGTGTGGTTAGCCAGAAGGTGTCCCTCGCTACTGCTGGTACTACGTGGGAGAGCCACGTAACAGAGGACCCTGGTAGTCTGTGACGAGGTTATCTGCTGGAGGACAGTACATGGGAAGGACAGATAACACAAGACCTGATGGTCTATGACCAGGTTATCTGCTGGAGGACAGTACATGGGAAGGACAGATAACACAAGACCTGATGGTCTATGACCAGGTTATCTGCTGGAGGACAGCACATGGGAAGGACAGATAACACAAGACCTGATGGTCTATGACGAGGTTATCTGCTGGAGGACAGTCCATGGGAAGGACAGATAACACAAGACCTGATGGTCTATGACCAGGTTATCTGCTGGAGGACAGTACATAGAAAGGACAGATAACACAAGACCTGATGGTCTATGACCAGGTTATCTGTTGGAGGACAGTACATGGAAAGGACAGATAACACAAGACCTGATGGTCTATGACGAGGTTATCTGCTGGAGGACAGTACATGGGAAGGACAGATAACACAAGACCTGATGGTCTATGACCTGGTTATCTGCTGGAGGACAGTATATGGGAAGGACAGATAACACAAGACCTGATGGTCTATGACCAGGATATCTGCTGGAGAACAACACTATTAGTCTAAACTTCAAATCTATGTAAACTTAATAGAGGCTGGAGGGTCCTCACTTCTTAACCCAGGATTATGTTCATCACATAGTATGAACCATAAAGGAAGATATGAAGGTGGTAAATGCCTGAAACCAGGTTTACACGAGTCGCTCCTTTGCTGAAGAGGCACTTTACGTGTGCTGTGACCATGGGCAACGAGGCGAAGGGCTGTTGAAAACAAGGACAGCCAAAAGGATCGAGTCGAGCGTGGAAACCGCCGTCAGGAGAGTAGAAGAACTCCTTCCTTCCTCTCTTTACGGAATGTGATTCACCTCGACTGTTGGGGTGTGTGTGGGTGGAGAAGACATCTCCCGGACGTGGGTGTCTGTGGCCCCCCCTGGAGTCTGGAAGGCCGTTCCTGAAGTCGAGACACAGGCTATAGTCTGGATCCCTCCCCTGCCAGCAACGGCGCGAAAAGGATCTAGGTGAAAGTCGGCCTCTGGCTCACGGAGAGTGGCGGAAAGGGATTACGAGGAAGCAGGGAAGACGATCTGGAAGACTGCGGGTGGGAGGGGGAGACTGAGGTTACCCAACCATACCTGAAGACCCGGTGTTTATCCCTCCCAAAAGCTGGAAGTCGCTTAAAGAGAAGTTGAGAGGGGGTCTTATCGGATGCAGAGTCTGAGAAGTTTTGGTGGTGTTCTGTTGATAAAGGCACTGCTAGAGAGAGAGAGAGAGAGAGAGAGAGAGAGAGAGAGAGAGAGAGAGAGAGAGAGAGAGAGAGAGAGAGGAGGAGGGAAGGATCATGAGTGGGTTGGTTAGTCTAACAAACAATACTTTTTGGCGTCTTAAGGAAGATGGTCGGAAGTATTGCGAGCTTCGAAATGGGGGTCCCAGTTCTCTCTTGATGTGTTGGCCTCGAAGTTCGAGACTTCTAAGAGCAGCAGCTGCTACTGCTGTTGGCTAATTGTGAATGATATCATTCATCAGGGACAGACCGCGCGTTCATTCCTTGAGCTCGTACTGAACCGCGTCAGGGCTGAACAAGACGCTACGCCTCAACCTTAGACGAAAAGACCGAGATAGAAGAGGTGATACACGGGCACCTAGTCGAACCCCTTTTCGCACTGTTGAAAAGCATCGTTGTATCTAGAATAACGCAGTTTTATGTTCGACAACGCCACTTTTAAATAGTGGGGGTAAAAGAAAAAAGAAAAACAGGGGCTAGTTTTATCCTAAGTCTTGTGGCCATCAGAACCACAGATTTAGATCGGCAGTAAGAAGCCGAAGGAGAATCGAAATCCACACTGTCTTAAGGACTTCAGCATCCAGGATAGTCTCCTGTAGCCGTCAACTCCGGGCGTCGAGGTAACTGACGGGAGGCTGGTTTTGACGGTAACGAGACAGATGTGTCTCCCCCCCCTCTCTCTCTCTCTCTCTCTCTCTCTCTCTCTCTCTCTCTCTCTCTCTCTCTCTCTCTCTCTCTCTCTCTTTCTCTCTTCCTTCCCTTTTCTTCGGCGCTTTGAAAGAGGCATCGAGGAATTGCGTCCCTGACTGATTCCAGGCTTTACCCAGGGGGCAAATAGTGAGGGATATTTTATCCTCCCGCTCAGGAGACCCATCTCCCAACATGGCCAAAGACAGGGTTCACCAGTTCCCAGATATGTAAGGCTCCTACACCTGTAAAACCAACTCAGATCCAGGAGGGAGATAGGGTTGCTTCACTCCGGGTCTGATTCCAGGGGAAAGATTAATGGTTCCAGAGCTTGCAGAGATGTGGACTGTGGGGGGGAGAGGCCGTGTGGTGGGGAGGATGATGCAGCGGGCCACACGCTTCTTGTAGAGGGACTGGAAAGTGTGGCACCACCCGCTCCGTCACCTTTTCCAGGTTTTCCCCCAACTCGGGAGGAAATAAAGCACCGAGGGTCTGCGTTCCTGGAACCTGGAAGGATTCGTCTGATCCTGTTAGTCTCGGCTGAGTGTTTATTTACTGCCGTAATTCCCAAAGAATCCCTTGTGGCTTGGCGATATCAGGAGTCCTTGTGGTCGAGTGAACCCTTTTGGACCCTTCTGGAAGACGTCTGTGAATCTAAGGGTTGTCTTAAAGGCCCGGATGTCTTTTGATATGCGTCGGTGAGGCTTGGAGGCCGTAAGTGCTTCCTGGAGGTCCTCCTACAGAAGTAGAGTCAAGGGTCTTGAAGTAGGGTGGCCTCTACCAACATGGGACCATTAGCGAGGTATCTACCACCTCGGACCTAATGGGGAGCTGCCACCATTGTGGTGCTAATGGGCAGGCCTCTGCCTTCCACGTAGGAGACCCGTCGAGAACGCAAGGAACACGAGGATTCAGTGAAGACCAGGTCGAGGTTGTGGAAAAGAAGACCCCTCAAGATGTCTCCCAGGGTGGATATGGTCTGTTCTCTCTGGTTGGAGGTGGTCTGTCCCTTCCCTGGTTGGAGGTGGTCTTTGCGTTCCCTGGTTGGAGGTAGTCTGAGCGTTCCCTGGTTGGAGGTGGCTTGTGCTTTCCCTATTTGGAGGTGGTCTGTGCTCTCCCAGGGTGGAGGTGGTCTGTGCGTTCCCTGGTAGTAGATGGTCTGTGCTTTCCCTGGTTGAAGGTTGTCTGTGTTCTCCCTGGTTAGAGGTGGTCTATGCCCTCCCTGTGGTAGATTGTGGACCAGATGGTACCTTAACTTTTACCCCCACCACCACCACAGTGGTAGCAATGGTTCGGCCCACTGAGGCCTATGGTAGCGGCCCACTGAAGTGTATGGTAGCCATGTGCTGTACCCATTCATTACAGTGGGGTGTACAGTGATGAGGTAACGTGAGGTGGGAAGACCCGTGCATATCTCCTCATAGTGAGGGGACGGAAGAGTTTATTAATGAGGGTGTACTTGGCTTGGTCCACAGGTTTCCCTATGTCTGCTCTGCTGTAATCTGAAAGTAAACGTGGTGGATCATTATTCAGGAAAAATGCTGGTTGGAGGTGGTCTGTGCTCTCCCAGTGTGGAGGTGGTCTGTATTCTCCCTGGTTGGAGGTGGTCTGTGCTCTCCCAGTGTGGAGGTGGTCTGTATTCTCCCTGGTTGGAGGTGGTCTGTGCTCTCCCAGTGTGGAAGTGGTCTGTGCTCTCCCAGTGTGGAGGTGGTCTGTATTCTCCCTGGTTGGAGGTGGTCTGTGCTCCTAGGGTGGAGGTGGTCTGTTATCATCAATTCCCCTCATAGTGTGTCTTTCCTTGTTAAAGATGAGTTAGAGCAACAAGGATCAAGATCTTTTGGGAAGTTTTTCTAAGGTCTGTTAGAGGACTTGCCTCATGCCTCGAGTCTGTGGCATCCAGTGTATAGAATCTATCAACCACTCAAGAGGTATAGATTGTGTTTAGAAAGCTATGCCCGGACGTGTGTCTCTGTGGCAGACATGCGCACACTTGTGCTGGGAAGGACAGAGATAAGACAAAGGGGGGTGTCAGAACCATCTGGTAAGTGGGTAGTAAGGACGAAAAGCGTATTGAAAGATGAAATGATAAGAGACGAATAGATGGCTATCACTCCTTTGACCATTGGTCTTCGAATGAGGGAATGCCGGAATGACATAGCTGTTTTGCCCCCCCCCCCCCCTTCACACACACACACACACAACACACACACACACACACACACACACACACACACACACACACACACACACATTACCGCGTGCGTGTGTCATAGAATATCTATATTTGTTTGGATCGATCGCAGGGAAAGTGGTACGTCACATCTGTTGTTGAGTCTGCCTTGATACTTCCCTCTCTCTCTCTCTCTCTCTCTCTCTCTCTCTGCAGCCATGCAGAGCATCCTCTTCGTCATCTGACAGCCACGGAATAATTGCTCGTGAGGGTCGTGATCCGACTGTTTGATGACATGTTGAATGGTCATCTGCAGATGACGTGATGGAATGTACTCAATGTCTCACGAAGAGAATGGGTTGGTTACACAGCGTTACGAAGAGAATGGGTTGGTTACACAGCGTTACGAAGAGAATGCTTTTGGTTACACACCGTTACGAAGAGAATGGGTTGGTTACACAACGTTACGAAGAGACTGGGTTGGGTTACACACCGTTACGAAGAGAATGGGTTGGTTACACAGCGTTACGAAGAGAATGGGTTTGGTTACACAGCGTTACGAAGAGAATGGGTTTGGTTACACAGCGTTACGAAGAGAATGGGTTTGGTTACACAGCGTTACGAAGAGAATGGGTTTGGTTACACAGCGTTACGAAGAGAATGGGTTGTTTACACAGCGTTACGAAGAGAATGGGTTTGGTTACACAGCGTTACACACAATCTTGGCCGTGAGAACCATTCATTTATCTATCAACCGCTCAGTGTTTCTCTCTCTCTCTCTCTCTCTCTCTCTCTCTCTCTCTCTCTCTCTCTCTCTCTCACATAATGGAATCCATTCGCCACATGACTTCAAGTAACAGATTACTTTTACGGGAAGAGTCTTTTTGTCCACAGTGAATCAGCTCTTTCTTTACCACGTCACGAAATTGATATTGATCATGTTGTGGTAACATCTTAATTAACGTATCCAGTAACGCCACATATATATATATATATATATATATATATATATATATATATATATATATATATATATATATATATATATATATATATATATATGTCTGTGTGTGTACAACATGATATGGATGGCTTGTAGAGTCCATATTTCCTTCTTTTTTTTTGTATTTTTGAATCCTATTATTTAATTTCCTTGTGTTTGTCCTATTACCAAACTCTCATTTTTACTACATGTAATGATATATCCATGTTTCAGTGCCATTCTGCATTGATTAACCATATCTGTGGTGGGTAACTATGCATAAGTCTCTGTCTACTTAAACTCCTTAACTTTTCTTCGTCTTTTCAGTGTTGTAAGTAACCATGATATGCTTTGTGGGGGATGTTTTATTCCCAGGAGAGACTCAGGTGTTATAAGTAACCATGATATGGTCTTCGGCAGATGTTTTATTCCCAGGAGAGACTCAGGTGTTGTAAGGAACCATGATACGGTCTTTGACCAATGTTTTATTCCCAGGAGAGACTCAGGTGTTGTAAGTAACAATAATATGGTCTGTGGCAGATGTTTTATTCCCAGGAGAGACTCGACCTCTGGCGCGCGCGTGTACATCCACGGACGCGCGGCCGATCAAGTTCAACCATTCCGTGAAAACAGGGAAGAAAAAACGCGCCATTTAGGGGATAATAGATTAAGAATAGTCACTGCTCACTTAGGACTGGCCTCAATGGCCAGAGGATCGCTAAATGGCGAAGTGGCCTTCCTTCGCATCCCCCTCCTCCTCCTCGCGTTCCCACCCTGCGTGGGGGGGAGGGGGGTTGAATTCGTTCCTGACGCGTGGACGTTTTTGGCGCGCGGATCAGTTGGTCGTTGGCTGTGGTGGTGTGAGGTGGCTCCGTCCCGCGACCCTGGCTGTGTCTGTCTGTCTGTCTGTCTCTGTGGCTCACTGACGCGTCGTCTCGTGGGAGTCTTATATATACATAATTTTTTTTTCTTTCTGTAAAAAACACTTGCTTGCTGGTGGTGGTGTTGACCTGTGTTCTTCGTTCTCTCCCCCACCCTGAACACTCTTGCTCGAGATAATGTTTTGGGAACTCCAGTTCATTCTGCTCCTTACTGCAGGTAAGTGTGTGTGTGTGTGTGTGTGTACGTACGTTGGCAGGTAAGTGTGTGTATGTACGTACGTACTTTGGCAGGTAGGGGTGTGTGTGTACGTACGTACGTTGGCAGGTAGGTGTGTGTGTGTGTGTGTGTGTGTGTGTGTGTGTGTGTGTGTACGTACGTACTTTGGCAGGTAGGTGTGTGTGTGTACGTAGTACGTACTTTGGCAGGTAGGTGTGTGTGTGTACGTAGTACGTACGTTGGCAGGTAGGTGTGTGTGTGTGTGTGTGTGTGTGTGTGTGTGTCTGTGTACGTACGTACTTTGGCAGGTAGGTGTGTGTGTGTACGTAGGTTGGCAGGTAGGTGTGTGTGTGGTTGCGTGTACGTACGTACGTTGGCAGGTACGTGGTGTCATGAAGCTCTCCCAGGTACACTGTACCGTCATGATTATTTCACCTCCCACAGGAGTGTGGTACAGTCTAATTCCCCTCCCCCAGGTACTGCATCAACGGTGGTACACACTGTACCCACAATTTATGGTCCATGTACTCCCCTCGAGGGGGCAGACCTCCCTCAGGGTACACAAAGATTCGAAACAAATCATTCTTTCTATTTCTACCATAAGAAAAAAGAGACTGTTAGCCCAACCTACACACACACACACACACACACACACACACACACGAATCAGAGGAACAGCTCGTTATGCAACGGACGGCTGTTAGCCAAGGGTCATCTTAGTGCATAACTTGAAGGAGGAATGATGGTTCGCAGAAAGGTAGTTAGATTAAGCTGGTTTCCCAGTGTCATTTATCATCGTCATCGTAGTTTCATTGGGGGGAAATTTGGCATCATTGGGTCATATCTAAATACATATTTAACAGTATTTAGTTACTTGATATAATCGATTATGATATATATATATTGGAAAGGATCACAATTTTTCGCGTGATCAAGATATTCCTATATCTTGATCCACTGACTGTTATATTTCTCTCTTGTGTCTCCCCTGATGATGTGATTATTACACGAAAGTGCACTTGGCAACTTTTCGTGTTTCATTTTCCCCCGTGGACTCGTAGGAATATATATATATATATATATATATATATATATATATATATATATATATATATATATATATATATCTTTTTTTCTTTCTTTCAAACTATTCGCCATTTCCCGCATTAGCGAGGTAGCGTTAAGAACAGAGGACTGGGCCTTGGAGGGAATATCCTCACCTGGCCCCCTTCTCTGTTCCTATGAATAGAGAGAAAGAGAGAGAGAGAGTGAAAAAAATGATTGAAAATCTGAAATTGCTTTTGAAGGAATGCGTTAGGACACAATGAGTCATTTCGACTTTTCTTTTTTTTTCTTTTTTTTTTTCTTTTTTTGAACTCGTCCCGTGCAGGAGTGAGCATTAGGCCAGGGACTGAACCCTGGGGGAACTTAACATCCCAGGGTGTCCGGGATGTTGAGAGAGAGAGAGAGAGAGAGAGAGAGAGAGAGAGAGAGAGAGAGAGAGAGAGAGAGAGAGAGAGAGAGAGAGAGAGAACCTCTTAAGAACAAGAGTCAAGACACACACACACACACACACACACACACGAACGAGGATATGAAATCAATTGTTACTGATGCAAGTGACGTGTAGGATGGTGTGTGTGGGGGGGGGTCTGCTTAAAAGCCACAGCTGGGGCAAGGTAGAGTCCGGACCCGTTGGTTGTTAAGGGTCCGGGACCAATTGCGCGAGTCCGAACTACGTTTTTTAAAGAGTCCAGAACGTGTGTTAAGAGTCCAGAACGTGTGTTAATGGTCCGGTGGCAGTGTTAAGAGTCCAGAACGTGTGTTAAGGGTCCGATGGCAGTGTTAAGAGTCCAGGGACAGTGTTAAGGGTCCAGGGACAGTGTGAAGGGTCCGGGGACCGTGTCTAAGGGTCCAGGGCTGTGTTAGAACGACTCCTGGACCTGTGTTAAGGTGTCTGGGGCCTGTGTTTAGGACGCCTGGACCTGTTTAAAGGGAAGTCCGCGACCTCAGTTGTTAATAAGAGTCCGGGGGCTGTGATAGGAGGATTCTCAAGCCTATAATGACAGTCCGAGACATTAAGAAAGAGTCCGAGACTTTAAGAAGGAGTCCGAGACTTTAAGAAGGAGTCCGAGACTTTAAGAAGGAGTCCGAGACTTTAAGAAGGAGTCCGAGACTTTAAGAAGGAGTCCGAGACTTTAAGAAGGAGTCCGGGGCTATGGATTTGGCAGTGGGCGCCTCCCTCCCTCCCTCCCTCCCTCCTTCCCTCCCTCCCTCCCTCCTTCCCTCCTGCCTGGCCCGGCTATGGATGTTCTCAACAGCGGACGAGATAAATTCCCTCCCAGTGTTCGTGCTTGCCTCCTCCCTTCCTGTAGCGGAGGTAACAGTTACCCCGCTTGCCACACACACACACACACACACACACACACACACACACACACACACACACAGAAGTAGATGTTAAAGGTAATAATTTCTCGACCAAAGTATCACATTTGATGTTAAAGTTAATATGCTCAGGTTAAATGAGGTAGAATTTTTTTTTGTTTTTTTTTTGAAGTGGGTTGGAAGGGAAAGCCCATTTCTTAAAGGTTATATGGCTGGAGTTGGCTGTGTGGGGGGGAAGGCTGTCATCCACTGTGGTGGCTAAGTATTATTATTCCTGACTCTACTCTGGATATAGAGAGAGAAGGGGGAGAGGGCTCTATGAGGGTAGGAGGAGATGGGGATGGTGATTAACTCACTACTCTATAAAGGAGCTGAGACGAGAAACTCTATATCAAATGCTCTGTAGGAGACTGAAGTGTGAGGGTGTAACTCGTTGCTCTATATAGAGCAGATGGGTGAGGGTCTAAATCATTGCTCTATAAGGGTTAGAGCTCAAAATCAGGACTTTTTATAAGGAACCAAGGGACCATAAGGGGGTTTGAAGGGATAAGGCTCACACTCTGTGCTCTATAAGGCGATGAAGCTCTATGTCAGTGCTCTATAAGGGTATAAGGGATGAGGACATCCCATAGCATCACGTGTGGAGTTCGATCCTCTTAAATATGACTCTATTATGAGATAGATACTACAAACAAGATCATAGAAAACGAAGTAATTCAATCACCAATTACCAATAACCAATTTTAATTATTATGAAAAAAGGAACCCATTTTGTTTCTCTAAGTGTACATAGACAAAGTACTTTATACATAGCGTGTGTGAAAGGTCCATATCTAACGAGAGAGAACCATTCCACATATAATCTGAACCCAGCTCCTCCCCACACATAACCATATATCTGTATAATTAACTCGTCAAACCTAACATGAACCATTTAAAGAAAAAAGAAGAAATACCTTCAATAACTCATCTCCAAGGAGGGGGAAGAAGAAGGAGACGAAGAGGGGGTAAAAAAGAAAACGCCAAATGGACTAGTAAAAGAAAAAAAATAATGCTATCTCTTTTAGGGATTTTCAAACCGAATCCTGTCTTAGGAGGCTTAAGAACCAGGTCAGGTGAGCGAGTGAAGAGGGTCTGACCTGTTTACAAGGGGGGGGGGGGGGGAACAGCCGTGGAGGGTGAACAGCTGTAGAGGAAAGAAAACGGGAGACATGGTCGGCACTTTCAAGTCTCTGAATTGGTCTGGGTGTCGACATATTCCATATCACATTTTCTATATATCTTCCACAACAACAAAAAACGAGGTGAGGGGAGAGGGGAGGTTGGGGTGGGTGACATTTCATCACGTTTTCTTATATCTTCTACCACAACAAAAAACGAGACGCGGGATGTAAGGGGGAGGATGTGAAGGGAGTGTTTTAATGTATTAGTCGTTAACTGAAGCATCTTGATAAATGAAAGTAGAAAGAAACAGAGAGAATATTAGCACGAAAAAAAAAACCCGGTAATTTATGGATGAGAATTTGAGCAGACGGGAAGTATACGTGTGTAGAATTCCTCCCCCCCCCCCGGTACATAACTGGGTCATCATAGATAGACACATATACACTCCAACCCTCCTGCCACTTAGCTCCCCTCTCCTCTTCCCTCCCCAAGTCGGGGGAGGGAGGTGGGGAGGAAGGGAAGAAGGAGGAGGAGGGAGGGTGAGCTAAGATCAGTGTTGTGTAAGACAACACGATAAATCCGGCTTGGATTCAAGACTTGGTTATGCAGGGAGATGTGGTCTTCTCTGGTCAGTTGCCACCTTGATTAGGTGGTATGCATCTATTGACCTGGTTTATTGCTGACCTGGACTGCTGTTGACCTGGGTTGTTGATAACCCGGGCCATTCTTGCCCTGGTCTGTTGTTGACCTGGGCCATTCTTGACCTGGTCTGTTGTTGACCTGGGCCATTCTTGACCTGGTCTGTTGTTGACCTGGGCTGTTGATAACCTGGTCAATTGTTGACCTGGGTTGTTGATGACCTGGATTGTTGTTGACCTGGGCTGTTGATAACCTGGTCAATTGTTGACCTGGGTTGTTGATGACCTGGATTGTTGTTGACCTGGGCGATCGTTGACGTGGGCCCTTGTTGACCTGGGACGTTGTTGACCTCGGCTATGTATAACCAGGACTGTTGTTGACCTGGATTGTTGTTGACCTGGGCTACTATTGACCCCGGGCCGTTCTTGTTGACCTGGTCCATTGTTGACCTTCAGCTAGTGTTGACCAGGGAAGAGTCTTAATAAGCGTCATTGTTGACATGGCTCGGTCGAAGAGTTCAGCTCTCTCGTATTAGCGTTTAGCTCAACCGGTAGCTGAGTTTAGCTTTCTTTTTTCTCTCAAATTACTTAGCTTTGCTTGTGGGGATGGACGTAGCTTAGGAATCATAGCTGAGCTGCGCTAACATCAGCTTCAGTGTTACGAAATTCTGCTCTCACTTCGTCACAGCTAAGTCCTATGTTCGTTAGCTTGGCCACAGCTAAGTCCTATGTTAGATTTACCGTCGTCGTCTTAACATAGATGTAGCTGACTGTGTGTATAGAATTAGATTTAGAATTTCCACGTAGCCATGGTGATGGAGATGGGTGTTGGAGATGATGGTAGTGAGTGTTGGAGAGGGGTGATGGTGGTGTTTGTGTTGGAGAGGGATGATGGTGGGTTTATGTTGGAGTTCCGTTCACTTCCCTCCCATTCCTCCCCTCCCTCCCTTCCCTCCCTCCTGGCAATTCCCTCTCACCTCACTCTCCCTCCCTTCATTTGTTGCTCTCTCTCTCTCTCTCTCTCTCTCTCTCTCTCTCTCTCTCTCTCTCTCTCTCTCTCTCTCTCTCTCTCTCTCTCTCTCTCTCTCTCTCTCTATCATGCCTCCTCATTGATTACTCTCACACCTCATTTATGTTACGTTTCTTTATTCTCATTGTTTCATTTAGATCTTGTAATTACCTCTTCCTCAATTACCTCATTAATTACTCTCACTTCATTATTTATCATCTCATTTATGCCACGTTTCATTATTCTTATTGTGTCCGTCATATCCCTTAATAACCCGTTTATAATTACCTCTTCGTATGGTAAAAGGGGTTCCATCTGTGTGTGTGTGTGTGTGTGTGTGTGTGTGTGTGTGTATGGGGGGGGGGGGGGGTGGACCAAAAGGGCGTTATCATGTGGTATAATGATCCTGATTGAGCCTTAGCTACCAGATGTTGTCCGATGGGGCAAGATAGGGATAAATGCGGGTTGGGTGGGGTGTAGGGGGAGGAGGAGGAGGAGGAGGAGGAGGGGTGTCTTGGGGTGGTAATTGGGGAGAGGGGGAGAAGGGACATGGGGTGGGGGGGGGGGAGGAGTCTGGACCGGTCGGTACATAGACCATTGTCTGTATGGGACTCGGACCACCGGCTGTATGGCACATAGACCATTGGCTGTATGGGACACAAACCATTGGTAATATGGACCATAGATGGCCAGGAATATGGACCAGCGGCTATATGGACCATGGACCGGTTAGTATATGGACTATGGACTGTATAATACATGGACCAGATCTTGTATGAACCGTTCAATTGGTTGAAGAAAACCTGGTCCAATTACTGTATGGGACATGGCCCGACCATATGCTGTGTGGGACACAATATGGACGGGACATTTTAGTCACGGGACATCATGGGACATTTTGACCATAGTCTGCAGTGATGGTGGGACATAGTGAGGGAGAGGGAGGCGCGGTGATGGAAAGAGTGTTGGAGATAGGAGGGAGGGAGGGAGATTGCTTCTGATGAGGGGGATTAACAAGGCTTGGGAATAGGGTAATTATCACAGTGTTTAATTGCAGGTAATGAGGCTGTTAGAACCATATGATAAGTATTTACTTAACACTCTATAAGTTGTGTGTGTGTGTAAGTGTAAAGTAAACGTTGCCACCATAAGTTCGTAAGAACAGTGATAAAAGTTTTTTGTCTGATTTATATATATATATATATATATATATATATATATATATATATATATATATGGGTTAGTGGGGCTTTAACAGGTCTGACCTGTGGACACTTCGTATCTGTACAGGTCACAGGTCATGCAGTCACTTCTACCCACACACCTGCAGTAGTTATACACCTGGGCACTTGTGGCCACCTTCTCCCCACACACACACCTGCAGCAGCTCCACACCTGACCACCTTCTCTCCACACACACACTTACAGCAATTCCACACCTGACCACCCTCTCCACACACACACACACCTGCAGCAGCTCCACACCTGGCCACCGTCTCCACTCACACACTTACAGCAATTCCACACCTGGCCACCCTCTCCCCACACACACACCTGGCCACCCTCTCCCCACACACACACCTGCAGCAGCTCCACACCTGGCCACCGTCTCCACTCACACACTTACAGCAATTCCACACCTGGCCACCCTCTCCCCACACACACACCTGCAGCAGCTCCACACCTGGCCACCGTCTCCATACACACACTTACAGCAATTCCACACCTGGCCACCCTCTCTCCACACACCTGCAGCAGCTGCACACCTGACCCCCAGTATAGGATCTTCGTCTATCTTGAGCCACGTCTTGAGTGACTGCGGTAAATATTATGTTAGCTCTTCATTTAAGTCGGAGATGAGAGAGAGAATATATTTCTCTGTAAACACACCTGGACCTGTGGTGGTGAGGGGAGAGAGGCTGACCTGTAGTGGTGAGGGGAGAGGGGCTGACCTGTGGGGGAGAGTGGCTGACCTGTGGGGGAGAGGGGCTGACCTGTGGTGGTGAGGGGAGGGTGGCTGACCTGTGGTGCTGAGGGGAGAAGGGCTGACCTGTGGTGTGGTGAGGGGAGAGTGGCTGACCTGTGGTGGTGAGGGGAGCGGGGTGACTGACCTGGGGACCTGGTGGGACGGACTGTGCGAGCCATCCCACCCGTGGGGCTGTGGACCTGTGGCTGGGGGAGAGGTACGAGTACAACATATAATTCGCCTGTGGTCTGTGCTCTCTCTCTCTCTCTCTCTCTCTCTCTCTCTCTCTCTCTCTCTCTCTCTCTCTCTCTCTCTCTCTCTCTTTCTCTCTCTCGTAGCCCCACAGCAGCACCACAGGAGTGAGTAAGTGAGGTGTTCAAGGTGGAAGAGAGAGAGAGAGAGAGAGAGAGAGAGAGAGAGAGAGAGAGAGAGAGAGAGAGAGAGAGAGGTGTGGGGAGGGAGGGGGTGACAAAGATCGTTAGCTTCCCCCGGATCGCGTGGGGAGGATGTGGGGGTAAGCGGAGTAGGGAGGGTATGGATAGGCGGGAGGGGAAAGGAGGGGTTTGTTGTGTGGGGTGGGGGTGAGGGTGTCGTCTGGTCACATGACCCACAACCCTCCCTTGATCAGGGGGGAAAGAGGGAGGCTTCGGCTGGTGTTGCATATTGTGGTTATGTGTTCCACAACCTCACACGTACCTCTCTAACCCCTCCCTCTTTCTGTCTCACAGGTCCTCCCTCCACACACAACCACCTCATTTAACCCCTCCCGCCTTCTTCCTCCTCCCTTTACTCACCTTACCCCTCTTAGCACCCCTCTCTCCCCTCCCTCATCTCCCCCTCCTCAACCCAAGTGTCTTGTCAAGGGGGAGGGGGGGCCGCTGGTGTCTCCCCTGTTGCCTAACTAACCCCCCAACCCCCTCCAGATAGCAGTAAAGGTCAGGATAATATTATTTATCCCGTGGGTGTGAGCCTTGAGGGCGCCCCCCCCCGCCCCAGGCCCCAACAGTGGTTGCTCTCACCGGCCCCATCATCCAAAGGTCTTCCCCAGAGACCAAAGGTCTTCCCCAGAGACCATTGTTGGTCTAACGGTGGCTGATGATGTGGTTCGGGGGTGGTGGTTAGGGAAGGGGGGGGTGGTGTAAAGGGGGCCTTTTTTTTTTTTTTACACCGCATCGTGTGTTGATTCCGGGGCGGGGCGGGGCGGGGCGGGGCCTTCTTCCTACCATACCCAGGGAAGTCCTCCACAGGGAGATGCGAATCCGGGGTAGGGTGTTTGATGGTGGGGTCACACACGCACGACTATGTGAGGAAGGGAAGTGGTTGACGGCTTATAGAAAGCCGAGGAGAGATTGTAGATGTTAATCTAATTCTAACCTTCGTAAAATCATCTTCAGTTTTCGTCATTTGTTTACTTTTACTTTCTGAGGTCAGTTTTGATGCAGGATGTGTGTAGGAACAGTCACTTGGATCCAGACGTATGAAGGACCAGACGTTGGTTGAATGTTTAGACAACCAGTTCCCAACTGCTTAACGACCCTTCTCAAACCTCTTGACTAGGACGGTGAGGGTCCTTGAGTATTATATAGCCTGGCCTTTGACCTGACCCTGTTGCCGTGGCCTTTGACCTCCAAAGGCCACGCCATCATAACCAAAGGTCGCATCGTCGTGCTTAAAGGGTAGCACCTGTTGCGTCTAAGGGTCGTACCGTGGTGCTCAAGGGTCGTACCTTCGTGCACAAGGGTCGTACCGTCTTGCTCAGGGGTCGCACCGTGGTGCTCAAGGGTCGTACCTTCGTGCACAAGGGTCGTTCCGTCTTGCTCAGGGGTCGTACCGTCGTGGTCAAGGGTCGTACCGTCTTGCTCAGGGGTCGTTCCGTCGTGGTCAAGGGTCGTACTGTCGTGCTGTTAAGGGATTAAGCACCTGATGGCTTCCATACGTCATGAAGTCGTCGTAATTAATCTTATTCTCGTTTGAGAAAGTTCAACGATCATTATACGGGAGGTGGGAGGGTTAATGGGTTGTACTAGCAGGAAGGATGACCAGTACTGAGGTTAGTGGGAAGTAGCCAGGGTGGGGGGAAGTAGCTAGGGTGAGGGAAAGTAGCCAGGGTGGGGGAAAGTAGCCAGGGTGGGAGGAAGTAGGTAGGGTGAGGGAGAGTCGCCAGGGAGAAGGGGAAGTAGTTAGGTTGGGGAAGTAGCCTGGGAGAGGTGAAGTAGCTAGGGTGGGGGAAAGTAGCCAGGGAGAGGTGAAGTAGCTAGGGTGTGGGAAAGTAGCCAGGGAGAGGTGAAGTAGCCAGGGTGGGGGAAAGTAGACAGGGAGAGGTGAAGTAGTTAGGTTGGGGAAGTAGCCAGGGAGAGGTGAAGTAGCCAGGGTGTGGGAAAGTAGCCAGGGAGAGGTGAAGTAGCCAGGGTGGGGGAAAGTAGACAGGGAGAGGTGAAGTAGCTAGGGTGTGGGAAAGTAGCCAGGGAGAGGTGAAGTAGCCAGGGTGGGGGAAAGTAGACAGGGAGAGGTAAAGTAGTTAGGTTGGGGAAGTAGCCAGGGAGAGGTGAAGTAGCCAGGGTGTGGGAAAGTAGCCAGGGAGAGGTGAAGTAGCTAGGGTGTGGGAAAGTAGCCAGGGAGAGGTGAAGTAGCCAGGGTGTGGGAAAGTAGCCAGTGTGGCGGGACGTAGCCACGCGTGGCCGGAAGTAACAGCAGCAACGGGAAGCCGTTAACGGAAACAAACATTAGGGAGGAGAGTGGACGGGCCAGTGTGGGAAGTGATCATTAGGGCAGATGGTCGACATCAGGAGACAGACAGACAGACAGACAGTACCAGATAGGGTCGGATGGACCATATACTGGCTACCTTGATACACACACACCATCCTGGATGGGTTCGAATCTTTTGGGGGGGGCGACAGTTCGGCCGACACTCTACCTAGATGTTCATCCTTCCTTAGGAGACTGGTCGATGAATGGGTACCTGGCTTATTTATATGTATGTACATACATATATACATATAGGAATAAGGACATAGTTTCTCTATACAAGATTAAGAGACGGGTCAACACGAGCATTGAAAACTCCGTCCCCGTAACATACACGTGTTACTCACAAATATAAAACCCCTCCGAGGGAACTTCACTTGACCCCGTCGCGTCGCCCAGCTTAAGAAAGCTTCCCTGACGTGTGTTCTCCGTTCTCTCTACCAGTTATGTACCCGTCAATACATTTAAGTAGCCCATTTCTAACCCTGGAACATGAGCGTCTAGCTTCATCAATATTGTATTGGGGACAGCATCAAAGGCTTTCCAGAGCTAGTTCAAGAACACGCATTCCAACCCGCCCAAATCCCGTTTTCTGGGATTTTATTGGACTCTTTGAAATATAGCAGACACAAGACCTCGTCTCTCTGCAAGCTGAAGTGTCGCCCTTGTAGGTAGTTCGTTTATCTAAGTCTAGAACAGCGTTAACGACTGGCAAATCTTTGTCATTTCTGAGGCGGGTATGAAAGTCCAAACTTATTTCTATCACTTATTTTTCTTTTTTTTCACTTATTTCTGAATAAATGCCCTGCGTCGACAGTCGTCTGTTCATTTGTGAAAGTGACTTCAGTGAAGGGGTTCGATAATATTACGATTGATTTGACATCATCTTTGCGTACATTCTGGGTCCAAAATTGCGTACGTGCTGAGGCCAGAATTGCGTACACTCTTTAGTACTAGAAGGCGTATGATGGTTTCACATCCATGACATGCGTCGTGGATCCTTCATATACCTCCTTCCTTTGCATTTATATAAATTCCTTTTTTTTTTTGTAGGTCCCTTCCCCCCATTCTGTTTCCTTCCTGGGGACAACACATTCTCAGATCGCTGGGGGGGGGGGGGGGGGGGGGGGGTCATCCTCTCACAAGGTTTCCCTCAGCAGGGTCGCACACCTTCGTTTCTGGGATCATACATCTGAAGAAGTGGTCGCTGGTGGCTGATTCATGTGAGAAACTGCAGAAGCTGGTGACTGAATTTGGTAAAGTGTGTGAAAGAAGAAAGCTGAGAGTAAATGTGAATAAGAGCAAGGTTATTAGGTACAGTAGGGTTGAGGGTCAAGTCAATTGGGAGGTGAGTTTGAATGGAGAAAAACTGGAAGTGATCCTTCTGTTCTATAGATCTAAGGACGTGGTTCTTTTGTTCTCAGTCTTCACCTTAAAGATGTGTGAAATAGTGTTATGATGTGTCGCAATTGATCAGGTATATTTCTTAACTGATTCGTTATCTTATTAATTGATCAGGTCTATATTTCTTAACTGATTCGTTATATTATCGTGTACTATCCTTGAAATGGAACCCTGGCATCTGTGACTCCCATATCTATTTTGTGTTACGTATTTGTGCTGTACTGGAAGGGCGTTGTACACTCGTGGGGGCTCGGGGCGCCTCCACATCACCTGGACATTCTCCCAGATCAAACAACTTCTTAGATTTAGGTATGGTGTCTGCAGTAACCATGTGTGTGTGTGTGTGTGTGTGTGTGTGTGTGTGTGTGTTACAGCAGCAACATGACATTTAGTTAAAGCCATTCATCACACGGGATCTCATAACACATATACCCCCCTGGCCCAGCTGGGGAGCTACAGTGTACAGTGTAGCTAACCTTGCTTGTCACCGCGTATATCGACTGTAGCGAAAAGATGGTCGAGATTAGCGATCAAGTCTGGTCGGATCAGCGATTAAGCCTGGTCGATTATGTGATGAGATTACGAGTGGTTGATAGGTAAAGCAGTTCATGGACGGGGGGGGGGGGTGCTGATTACCACTGGAGTTAAGGGGGAGCCGAGTCGAACTGCTGAGACTGTCCAGGTGGGTGGGTGTGTGTGTGTGTGTGTGTGTGTGTGTGTGTGTGAGCGGCCATGTCTTTCTTCTGTCTGGAGGGGGAGGGGGAGATCCAGGAGTGTGGGTGGGTGGGGGTGTGTGGGGGTGTTTAGAGGGTAAGGAGATGGGGGGGTTGGGGAGGTAGGTCTGAGGGCTGATTGTATCTCTCTCTCTCTCTCTCTCTCTCTCTCTCTCTCTCTCTCTCTCTCTCTCTCTCTCTCTCTCTCTCTCTCTCTCTCTCTCTCTCTCCTGTGATTGTCCTCATTGACCTCGGGGTCAACTGTATTAGCACCAGAATCATCCACAATCATGTATCTCATGTATCTCATGTATTCCAGATCTCTTTTGCCCTCCTGACAGGTGGAGGGTCCTTTCGTGCCCTTGATCCACCCCACCTATCCCTCCTCCCATTCAGGGGGCCCAAACCTGTCGCCTTCCTATATCCATATACTGTAACCTTTACCTTGTACCCTTCACCTGTATCAACTCTGAAATCCTTTGGCTATGTAGACCTGTATCATGTCTAAGCCAAAAAAAGAGACAAAGAAATTTACACTTTCATTGGATTTAAAACTTTCTCTGCGTATCTTTGTAACCGGCCACTGTACCGACGCTTACAGGAGATACAGTCACCACTGGAAGTTACAGTTCGCTGTAACTCTATGATAATCCTGATTGTGGTAACACTTGTGGGGGATACAGGTACTGCAGAAAGATACAGTTGACTGTATCTCTATAACAGGCTGCTGTAATGTTATAACTTTATAACAGACTACTGTACTGTTATAACTTTATAACAAGCTGCTGTACTGTTCTGTTATAACTGTATAACAGGCTGCTTTACTGTTATAACTTTATAACAAGTTGCTGTACTGTTATAACTGTATAACAGACATGTGCTGTACTGTTATAACTTTATATCAAGCTGTTGTACTGTTATAACTGTATAACAGACTACTGTACTGTTATAACTGTATAACAGACATGTGCTGTACTGTTATAACTATAACAAGCTGTTGTACTGTTATAACTGTATAACAGACTACTGTACTGTTATAACTGTATAACAGACCTGTGCTGTACTGTTATAACTATAACAAGCTGTTGTACTGTTATAACTGTATAACAGACTACTGTACTGTTATAACTGTATAACAGACTACTGTACTATTCTGCACTGACGCTGGAGAGAACATGATCAGAACAGATGAACAGAATCATGAGGATTACATGAGAATGGTCAGACCCTAAAGATGAGGAAGCAGAGGTAATGGCAAACTGCCCATTACGACGAAGCAGAGGTAAGGGCAACAGCAGGGCGCTGGTCAGCAGGATACAGTAGGGAAAGCAGAGCTTCCAGCAGGGAGCAGATGGTTAGACTGCTTCTCACAGCCCTGCCAGTCACGTTCCGACAGACCATTTTCTTCCCAGCAGACCTTGATCCTAGTCACATTCTTTCCCACCATTGTATTTGGTCACATTAGGCCCGTTACAAACCACGTCTCAGCCATTAACGTATCGTGTCACGTTCGATGCAGACACCCATTGCGCCATTATGTACTCCGTTACGTTCGTTATAAACCTACCCTCTCCAGTAATATATATATATATATATATATATATATATATATATATATATATATATATATATATATATATATATATATATATATATATATATATACCTGGGGATAGGGGAGAAAGAATACTTCCCACGTATTCCCTGCGTGTCGTAGAAGGCGACTAAAAGGGGAGGGAGCGGGGGGCTGGAAATCCTCCCCTCTCATTTTTTTTTTTTTTTAATTTTCCAGAAGAAGGAACAGAGAAGGGGGCCAGGTGAGGATTTTCCCTCTAAGGCCCAGTCCTCTCTTCTTAACGCTACCTCGCAAACGCGGGAAATGGCGAATAGTATGAATATATATATATATATATATATATATATATATATATATATATATATATATATATATATACACACACACGTATGTGTACATGTAACGTTTCGCCCGTTACAGACCGTGACATATATGTAACGCCAGCGTCTAACACCTTCCCACCCGTGTCTTGAAAGACATGGGTTATGGTTGAGGTCCGGTCCTCACGGTCGCAGTCCGGGGTCCTCACGGCATTGGTCTGGTCCAACCCGACCGGGTGTCGAGCTCCGGGTTCGAATCTCCTCTCCAGGTTCGGGTCTGCGTCCTTCTGACCTGACTCAGTGGTTCCCCATTGGCCAGCCAACCAACCACTCTGTCATGCCAGATGGCTGCAGTCATGCAAACCACTGAACGAGCCAATTCGCGAACCACCCGGCGAACCAATCAGCGAACCAGTCAGCGAGTCACTCAGCGAACCAGTCACCAAACCACTTAGTGAATCACTCAGCGAACCACCCGGCGAACCAGTCAGCGAACCACCCAACGAGTCACTCAGCGAACCAGTGAATCACTTAACGAACCACCCAGTGAACCACGCATGGAACCAGTCAACAAACCATTAAACCAAGCAATTACCAAATCAGTCCGGTAGCCACTCACGCCACCAATCAACATAGACCAGTAAACGGTCTAGTTAGTGAACCACTCAACAAACCAATTAACAAACCACTCGACCCCCCCATTGGTTATGAAACTTCAATACCCGAAATTCTAGGAAGTGTGTGTGTGTGTGTGTGAGAGAGAGAGAGAGAGAGAGAGAGAGAGAGAGAAATGGATTTATCCAGTGTTTACAGCGAAGGGTGTGGCGGGGGGGGGGTCTGGGTGCTGGTTCGCGGTACATGATACCCCCCCCCCCCCCACGCCCTACATGAGGTCCCTCCTCCCCTTAAAACACTTCTGGAACTTTTGCATAAGCAGCGATGGTCAGGTCGCCAGAGCAGGCCATCCGTCGAACTCAAGCCAGCACGAGCCGCGCGCTCGGCTGGCCAAGCAGGCACGGACGAAGCTGAGGCAAGCAAGCAGGCAGCAGGAGCAGCGCGCCCGCTCAAGCAGGCAAGCAAGCAAGCAGGAAGATGCAGTAGGGCAGAAAAAAAGGGGGAGAGAGAGAGAGAGAGAGAGAGAGAGAGAGAGAGAGAGAGAGAGAGAAAGAGAGAAGCAGAAGAGGGAGATACGAAGAAGAGAGGAGTAAAGAAGAGGAGGAGAAAAATAAAGAAGAAGAGGAGGAGAGAAAAATAACGAGGAGGAGGAGAGAAAAATTCTAACAGAAGCAGGAGGAAGAGGTGAGAATAAGAGGCAGCAGAAGCAGGAGGAGGAGGAGGAGGAGCAGCAGAAATAGAAGCAGCAGGAGGAACCAGCAGTCAACAGCAGCAGCAGGTAGGAGGGAGGCGTTACGCTCCCTCCCTGAAAGGGAGTCTTTCATCCTTGGTTGGGTTGTGTGCACAAGGCGGGTCACGGAATGAGTAATTGCTCGTCCGGGGACACACACCCCCCCCCCCCCCAACTGTCATTGTCAACCACCTAACGAGTTGTTTGTCAGCCTCGTTCATGGTAGTTTACAACGGCTCCCAAGGGCCTGCCATATGATTTATATATATATATATATATATATATATATATATATATATATATATATATATATATATATATATATATATACACGTCTCTTCGGTGTATATCAACTGTCTTATATTTATCTCTTGTGTCTCCCCTGATGATGTGATTATTACACGAAAGTGCACTTGGGAACTTTTCGTGTTTCATTTTCCCCGTGGACTCATAGGAATATATATATATATATATATATATATATATATAGTCATGCACAGAGTGTGACCCTCTTTCTCAACTTGTCTGGACCAATCAGGAGCCGGCCCGCAGGTGGTCTAAAGACCAATTAACTTCCAGTAGAGTGGGTGGTATAGGGGGAGGAGGGGGTCGGTCGTCGGGTCTATCAAGGCAGCCAATCACAAGCCAGTAGGTGGTCTCCGCCAATCAGCAGCCAGCAGGTGGCCTCGGCCAATGAACAGCCTGTGATTAAGAAGGTCTCGGCCATTTAGCAGCGAGCTGGGTAGAGCCTCTGGGCCAATCAGAGGCCCAAGAAGGGATTCGAACGACCCAGGAATTGGGGAGGGGGGAGACTTGTTCTTTCAGTCGCTTGCTGGTGTGGGAAGATGGTGGAGAGTGGATGGGTTCGAATCTCCGTTGTAGCCTCCCCGGAGTACGGGGGTTAAGGGGTACGGTTCATTTTACACACACACACACACTGTATGGCGAGATCTCGTGGTGAGGACTCTCTCTCTCTCTCTCTCTCTCTCTCTCTCTCTCTCTCTCTCTCTCTCTCTCTCTCTCTCTCTCTCTCTCTCCTCCCCCTTTTGAGTCCTCCCCTTCTTCCTCCCCCATCCTCCTCCCCCTTTAAGAACTTCTCCCGTTCATTCTCCTCCTCCTCCCCAACCCCAACAACCTCCCACTCCCTCCCCAACCCCAACAACTCCCCCACTCCCTCCCCAACCCCAACAACTCCCCCCACTCCCTCCCCAACCCCAACAACTCCCCCACTCCCTCCCCAACCCCAACAACTCCCCCCACTCCCTCCCCAACCCCAACGGAACTCCTCGTGGTTTTTATACTCCCCCTTCCCTCCCTCCCCTCCCCCACTAGAACTCCTCCCCCGTTGGAAAAATCCCCACCTCACCCCTCTCCCCCTCCTTCACCCCCTCCCTCCCCCTTCCCCCCTCCTCCACCCCTTCCCCACCCCCTCCCCCCCCTCTTCCCTCCCCTTCCCCCCCTCCCCTCTTCTTCCTACTGCATCGCCTCCGTCAGGGAGGGGAGAGACATAAATGCGGTATTACTCAAAGGGCGTGTGTCTGGCGGGGCGCCACGTCTCCCACGCCAACTTGTGTATACACGCTGAGCCAAGGACGTCCCTCCTGGGGGGGGTGGGGGGGGGGGGTGGATGGTTCCGTCTCCTAGGACAGTCGCCACAGTGTCTACTGGCCCGTCGTAAGGCCCTGTATCACTGTGATGCAGTTGAATATTATCATGTATTATCATTATCATTATTATCATCATTATCATTATTACTATCATTACTCCTCTACTATTAATGTGTCAGTAATACCAATTCTTCATCTTCTTCATCTATCATTATTATTATTATTGTTATTATTATTATTATTAGTATTATTATTATTATTATTATTATCATCCTTATTATTATTATTATCTTCATTAATCCTCTGTTTACTATGAATGTGTCATTAATAACAATTATTCTTCTATTATCATTATTATTATTATTATCATTATTATTATTATTATTATTATTATCATTATCATTTCATCCTTTTCTGATACCTTTCCAATGCTCAGAATTACGTACATTTCGTGGGCTTCGTACAGCCAAAGGTCAAGAGATATTTGATCAAGAGGAACGATTGGGGATTGGCCAATAAGGTTAATGATCATTAAGTATTCTATTACGAGAGTAAGTCGTGTCCTGAACCCGACTTTATTACCTTCTAGATATGATAACTGACACTGTGTGGGTTTCGAGTGTGGCTTAACTGCCTCTTATGTGCAATTGGTCATTTGTTACTCTGTGTCTGGCTAGTTAGCCCTTAGTAAGCAGGACAACTGGGGGATCTGTGACCTCTAACTATTGTTTATGTGTGTGTGTGTGTGTGTGTGTGTGTGTGTGTGTGAGCCATCTGGCACCCATAAGGCTCGCTTGCTAGCCAGTCAGCCTCTCGACCCCAATAGACTCGTTATCAAACCAACCCCTCCCTCATCCCTCCCTTCCTCCCTCCCTTCCTTCCTCCCTCCCTTCCTCCCTTCCTTCCTCCCTCCCTTCCTCCCTCCCTTCCTCCCTCCCTCCCTTCCTCCCTTCCTCCCTTCCTCCCTCCCTTCCTCCCTCCCTCCCTTCCTCCCTCCCGTACTTCTGGCCTTGTAAAAACCCCACCATGTCCAGATGACACAACCCCTTCACCTACAACCATAACAACTTTGAACAATTGCCGTACGTCCCATTGTCCCTGAACCACATTAGACGCATAACCGGGGGAGGAAACAAGGCCATTGAAACCACTACGCCATCCGTGACGAATACACAATACACCACAACAACAACAACAAACAAGTAAACAACCGTCCACAAACAAACATACACACCCACAAATGAACCCCGCGCGCAGGCGTGGAATTGTTAAGGCATTTTGAGATGCTGGACGAATGTAAACACGACGACCCACGTGGTATAGCACTCTTATGCCTCAGCCTCGCTGGTCTGTCGTTAGCTGCGGCGTGTCACTCGTCCAATTTTCGTCCAAGAAGAGGCCTCTCTTGTGTACATGATCAGCAGGCACTCCTGAGGTAGATGGCTGGTCTCTGCATGACCGTCTCTTTTTTTTCTCTTTTTTTGACGTTTTTTACTTTTTTGACGTTTTTTGACTTTTTTTGACGTTTTTTGACTTTTTTTTTCTTCACTAGGTCTGTCCATCTCATGGGTCGTTTAGCTTTGGTCTCTCTCTCTCTCTCTCTCTCTCTCTCTCTCTCTCTCTCTCTCTCTCTCCTTGAGCTGTGGCAACAGAAGGCTTTTCCGGCCTTTTGCTGTGTCACCAGAAGATTTTCAGCCTTTAGCTGTACTTCTAGAAGTCCACGTCCTTTGGTTGTGTTACCAGATGCATTCCAGCCCTTAGCTGTGTCACCAGATGGCTATCTGGCCTTTAGCTGTGCCACCAGAAGCTTTCCGGCCTTTCGCTGTGTCACCAGATGGGCTATCTGGCCTTTAGCTGTGCCACCAGATGGGTTATCCGGCCTTTAACTGTGCCACCAGAAGCTTTCCGGCCTTTAGCTGTGTCACCAGATGGGCTATCTGGCCTTTAGCTGTGTCACCAGATGGGTTATCCGGCCTTTAGCTGTGTCACCAGATGGGTTATCCGGCCTTTAGCTGTGTCACCAGATGGGCTATCTGGCCTTTAGCTGTGTCACCAGATGGGCTATCTGGCCTTTAGCTGTGTCACCAGATGGGCTATCCGGCCTTTAGCTGTGTCACCAGATGGGCTATCTGGCCTTTAGCTGTGTCACCAGATGGGCTATCTGGCCTTTAGCTGTGTCACCAGATGGGCTATCTGGCCTTTAGCTGTGCCACTAGATGGGCTATCCGGCCTTTAACTGTGCCACCAGAAGCTTTCCGGCCTTTAGCTGTGTCACCAGATGGGCTATCTGGCCTTTAGCTGTGCCACCCGATGGGCTATCTGGCCTTTAGCTGTGCTACAGCTGATAAAGAGATAATTTATCCTCATTATATCTTCCTGATTTCATGCCCTTATCACAAGTCGATGGAATGTCTTTCGTGAAGCTGTTTTCCTCACTCATTTGGTCGTAATTATCAAATTGGGCAACTTCTTTTAAGGTCACCTTGGGGCAGGTGTGACCCTGGGTTGTGGGGTGAGGCAAGTGTGACCCTGGGTTGTGGGTTGAGGCAGGTGTGACCCTGGGTTGTGGGGTGAGGCAGGTGTGACCCGGGGTTGTGGGGTGAGGCAAGTGTGACCCTGGGTTGTGGGGTGAGGCAGGTGTGACCCTGGGTTGTGGGGTGAGGCAGGTGTGACCCTGGGTTGTGGGGTGAGGCAGGTGTGACCCTGGGTTGTGGGGTGAGGCAGGTGTGACCCGGGGTTGTGGGGTGAGGCAGGTGTGACCCTGGGTTGTGGGGTGAGGCAGGTGTGACCCTGGGTTGTGGGGTGAGGCAGGTGTGACCCTGGGTTGTGGGGTGAGGCAGGTGTGACCCGGGGTTGGTTCTGGGGGATGCTGGTCACCTCTCCCCCAAGGTCCCAGCCTACCCCCGTATTCTGGGGGGTGTTGGGGGCTAACCTCTTCATGTATTCTGGTCTTTTGTTTACTTAATATTCTGGAGTGTTGCCGCTTACGCTTGCGAGGCTGACTCCGGGGGAGGAGCGGGTGCTGCTGGGGGACCTGTTGCCCCAGGCTCGGGGGAGGAGCGGGTGCTGCTGCTGGGGGACCTGTTACCCCAGCTTGGGGGGAACTTCATGTCTATCGTCGGGGGAGCTGCTGGGGGGGGGGGGGGATCTGCTCACCCAGCCTGGGGAGGGGGGAGGTCACGGAGGCACGGGGGACCTGTCACCCAGCCTGGGGAGGGGGGGGAGGCACGGGGGACCTGTCACCCAGTCTGGAGAGGGGGAGGAAGTCACGGGGGACCTGTCACCCAGTCTGGGACTCGTATCTTACCCTGGGGGGGGTGGGTTCAGGTCGAGGGGGGGGGGGGTTGGAACTTCCAAGGACGACCCTTTTAGTCCCCGTGGGGCAAAGGAACCACTGGGGGAGTGAGGACTGGGGGGGGGGGTGAATGGGACGGGGGGGTGTTGGGTGGGGTGGAGGGTGTGTGAGCTGTAACTCTGAGTAACACGTGGCTCAGGGAGTGACTGTGTGAGGTACGGTGAGCTGGCTGGCGAGGCTTTCGCCAGTCTCGGGGACGTGGGTTCGAGCCTCGTCAAGGACAGCCAAGGGAATGATGCGTGATGGTGTCTTAGAACAACACTAGGTGGGGGGGGGGGGTATTGTGCACGAAAGTTGTACTGCCGTGCATGACGGTCGGGTTGTGGCCCCGTGCATGGCGGTCGGGTTGTGGCGCCGTGCATGGCGGTCGGGTTGTGGCGCCGTGCATGGCGGTCGGGTTGTGGTGCAGTGCATGACGGTCGGGTTGTGGCGCCGTGCATGGCGGTCGGGTTGTGGCGCCGTGCATGACGGTCGGGTTGTGGCCCGGTGCATGACGGTCGGGTCGTGGCGCCGTGCATGGCGGTCGGGTTGTGGCGCCGTGTGCACATGACGGGCATGCGGTCCACCGTGCATGGCGGTTGCCGCACACCCACGCCCTCCCATGACCTGCCACCACACGCCTCCCAAGAGTGTGTGCTTCTCCCACGCCTGCACCCACTGTGTGTGTGTGTGTGTGTGTGTGTGTGTGTGTGTCTGTCTGTCTGTCTGTCTGTCATGTGTCTACCATCTATGGCCTTTGAAAATGCATTCGGGTTGTCACTCGTTTACCACATGGCGTCCTAGCTACGTCTCTCCCTCATATTATCCACTGACTAGTCATACTTCTTTCTTGTGTCTCCCCTGATGATGTGATTATTACACGAAAGTGCACTTGGGAATTTAGGTGTTCCATTTCCCCCGTGGATTACAAGGGATTTACTTGATCACACGCTCTCAATTGTGATCTTTTCCACTATATATATATATATATATATATATATATATATATATATATATATATATACCTGTGAAGAAAGAGCTAGTCCGGCGCTTGTGTGGTCATTTCTCGCCCACTGCGCTCCTGTCGAAGAGAGAGAGAGACTTTCCATTTCCTCACTTCTCCTGCCAGCACTTATCCTGCTCCCGGCCCCCTCCCTCCCTCCCACCTTTACCCAGCTTGTCCAACACGTCCGCGACTTAGTTAACGAAGAGAGAGAGAGAGAGAGAGAGAGAGAGAGAGAGAGAGAGAGAGAGAGAGAGAGAGAGAGAGAGAGAGGTTTTCTCACGCCCCACCTGAATCTCCTCCAGCCCAACTTCCTGTTGCGTGCGTGTCCGACCGTCTGTATGTCTATTTTTATGTGTGTGTGTCCCTCCGTCAGTCCACCTGTCTCTCTCTCTCTCTCTCTCTCTCTCTCTCTCTCTCTCCGTCGGGTTTCCAGCTCCCTCATGTCTGTGGGTCGGCCCCCTGAGCTCCCTCATGTCTGTGGGTCGGCCCCCTGAGCTCCCTCATGTCTGTGGGTCGGCCCCCTGAGCTCCCTCATGTCTGTGGGTCGGCCCCCTGAGCTTCCTCATGTCTGTGGTCTGGCCTGAGTACCCCTCATGTCTGTGGTCTGGCCTGAGTACCCCTCATGTCTGTGGTCTGGCCTGAGTACCCCTCATGTCTGTGGTCGGCCCCCTGAGCTCCCTTATGTCTGTGGTCCTCCTCCAGTTTCCTCATTTTTGTGGTCGTTCCCAACCCTGTCGTGTTTGTAGTCGTCCCATCCTCCTCATATCTGTAGTTGTCCCCTACATATTTTCACGTTTGGGTCGTCTCCAACCCCCTCTCACTTCTGGGTCGTTCCCAAACCCTCTCTCCCTTACGTTTGGGTCGTCTCCAACCCCCTCTCACTTCTGGGTCGTTCCCAAACCCTCTCTCACGTCTGGGTCGTTCCCAACCCCCTCTCACGTCGTTCCCAAACCCAACGTTGCCTCCTCCTTCTTGTGGTCGTTCGTCGTCAGTTCCGTTCACCTTGAATTACATAATTTAATATTGAGTCATCCAAGAGACGTTGGGATTTCTCTCATGGGTTCGCCCGTTTTCACTTCTTGTGTTCCAACGGCATTATAACAACAATGGTCGACACTTGAGAAACTTATGACACGAAAAACATTTGTAATACATAAGTCAATTTACCGTCCTTCACACTCCGGGTACTGAACACTCGTGGTGTTGAATTAGGAAACCACTTGCAGCACAACAATGTGCAGATATATATATATATATATATATACATGTGTGTGTGTGTGGAAACACCTTTGGTTTTGTATACATAACCTCTGTTGTATCTATGCTCTCACTCCTTAACTATATATATATATATGTATTACTAATTTATATAGATTTGGTGTTAATAGATCAGTATGTAAGGAAGGATCTAGAGTTGTCCAATCGTCTGTGTTTAGTTATGCATCGTCATGTCCCATCGTATTTCCCGTCAAATACAATAGTTCGACATGGAAGCAAATTTACGAGATTTGCATATATTGTCATGTGTTATGAAGTGCTGTGGGAGATGTAGTGAGTATAATGATATGATGTGCTGTGGGGGCATAGTGATGATAATGTTTAGTGATGTGGGTGTAGTGATGATGTGGTGTAGTGGCGTGGGGCATAGTGATGTTTTGCTGTGGGTGTAGTGATGTGGTGTGGTGGCGTGGGCATAGTGATAATATTGTTTAGTGATTTGAGTATAGTGATGATGTGGTGTAGTGGCGTGGGGCATAGTGATGTTTTGCTGTGGGTATAGTGATGATGTAGTGATGTTGGTGTAGTGATGGTGTTACATCTGTTGCTGTGGCGTTGCAAGCCCTTGATATGGGCCATAGAGGCGTTAGCTGTGGTGACTAAGAGCATTATCCTTAGATGTTAGTGATGAAGCTATGTGGGTCAAGTATATGGTGTGGTAGTGGTGATGAAATATAGCTTTAACAGTAGTATGGCGGGCAGCGGCGACTTGCACCAGGGAATATAATTTTAACATGGGGACGAAGTTATTAGTTGGCACCAAGAGAGAGAGAGAGAGAGAGGGAGGGAGGGAGCTAGCAGTAGCCACTAACTTTCAAGTCATTTCCATCTCATTTGTACCTTTTCCCAACGAGTCTATTGACCGAACTTTATTCAGCGTCACGAGACACAGGACGAGCAGCTTGAAGATGCTTTGCCAGCCTGTGTGTGTGTGTGTGTGTGTGTATGTGTGTGTGTGTGTGTGTGTGTGTGTGTGTGTGTGTATGTGTTACAGGCCGCACCCCTGGGCAACCTACCTGCAGGCTGGGGGTGGTGTAACCATGAGGCTCAGAACGGAATATATTGGTACGAGTCTACAAAAACTTCGGCTTCTGAATTAGCGCAAGTTATTGGTTCAACATCGGGATTCAAAGGTTTCAGAAGTTTCTGAATAGGATTCATAGGTTCTGAGAAGGATTCAGAGATTTTTTAAAAAGTATCCAGAGGTTCTGAAAAGGATTCAGATGTTTCTGAATAGGATTCATAGGTTCTGAGAAGGATTCAGAGATTTTTGAAAAGGATTTAAAGGTTCTGAAAAGGATTCAGAGGTTTCTGAATAGGATTCATAGGTTCTGAAAAGGATTCAGAGATTTTTGAAAAGGATCCAGAGGTTTTGAAAAGGATTCAGAGGTTTCTGAATAGGATTCAGTGGTTCTGAAAAGGATTCCGAGGATTTTGAGAAGGATTATTGCCTCATAGATTATGAGAAGGTCTGAAAGGGGTTTGTGATTTACATTTTGCTCTCACTTTCGACTGGCGAATTAACCAGCGGTGGAACTTGGTTTATTGCAGTACCTTCGTCCTATCGTATAATAAAACATCTTTGAACATTACTTCGAACCACAATTCGTAGAATTTTTAGATTTTCATACATGCATAGAAATTTTTTATTTAGATTCTTACACCCGTATGAAAACTTAAGATTTTCAGTTATGGTTCTTTTTCTTTTTTAAATTGTTCTCCTCGCGAGTGTCATACACCAGTTTGTGAAGAACAAGATATTGTCTTGGTTCAGCAGTTTCCATATTATTTGGTAATGGCGCGCCTCAAGGATCGGTCTCCTGGTGTGGGAAGTTCCGCCTGGCGTTCGCTGTAATTATGCCATTAGTTCCAGCAAGAATTTTCCCACAGTTGCACAACTTGTGGCCAGAATGTCTCCCCACACAGCCAGCCAGTCTCCTTCGGCTTTATACATTTTGCCTCCAACTGACTCCCGCTTAACAGGCCGGAGGGAAAGGGTCGGCCCCGTGTGTGTGTGTGTGTGTGTGTGTGTGTGTGTGTGTGTGTGTGTGTGTGTGTGTGATCTTGGAAGAACATTGTCACGCGCGACAACTACTTACTTCGGCTGGTGGGTGGGTGGAGGGGCGTCGTCACCACGTCGGATCTGGCCACGGTGACCTCTCTCTCTCTCTCTCTCTCTCTCTCTCTCTCTCTCTCTCTCTCTCTCTCTCTCTCTCTAAGGGCTACCAAATTCTCAGGGATGGAGGAGAGGTGGAGGGTGTGGGATGATGTCTTACTATCCCAACCTCCAACTGATGGGGATGGGAGGAGATGGGTGGCGCTGCCTCCGCCTAACCTCCCGTGCCTAAGACCTTTTCCCCAAGGGCGCCGCGGTGCGGTGCGGTGAGAGCTACGCGTTCTTGTGTCACGCACGCCCACTGGATAGCAAACAAGGCCATATGTTGTTGCTGTCACTGCTTAACTTCCCACACGCTCAGCTGGGGGACCACGATGGGATGAGTGTTTTGGGTAGACTTGTGCCAGAGGCTTTCTCTCTCCTGGGGCGATGGACTGGGGGAAGTAGTGTTCCCACTTGCCCTGGGGTGGTGGCGTACTGGGGGAAGCAGTGTTCCCACTGCCCTGGGGTGGTGGACTGGGGAAGCAGTGTTCCCACTGCCCTGGGGTGGTGGACCGGGGGAAGTAGTGTTCCCACTTGCCCTGGGGTGGTGGCGTACTGGGGGAAGTAGTGTTCCCACTGCCCTGGGGTGGTGGACTGGGGAAGCAGTGTTCTGACTCCACTGGGGTGATATACGGGGTTGTGTCCACCCTCTCTGGGGTGGTACACGGGGGTAATGTTCCCTTCCTCTGGGGTGGTATACGGGGGTTGTATCCACCCTCTCTGGGGTGGTACACTAGGACGACATGTTCCCCTCTCTGGGATGGTATACGGGGGCTTGTGTCCACCCTTCTCTGGGGTGGTATACGGGGGTTGTATCCACCCTTCTCTGGGGTGGTACACTAGGACGACATGTTCCCCTCTCTGGGATGGTATACGGGGGTTGTGTCCACCCTCTCTGGGGTGGTATACGGGGCTTGTGTCCACCCTTCTCTGGGGGTAGTTTAGCGATCGGTGGGCGGTTCCCCCCCCCCCCTCTTCAGTCTGTCCGGCAATTTCATGGTCTTGCCCCCTCGTACAAGGGTCGGCCATTGGGGCGAGCAGATGACCAAGTCTGGCAAAATGGACGAAGGCTAAATTTCGCGGACGACTGGTGGGTTATCTGGGGTGTGAGGTTATTGCCGCACGGTGAGGGGGGGTGGGCGAGGGAGGGCACGTGCGTGCGTGCTGGACATGCCAGGGGGGGTTGGAGTGGTGGTGAGGGGTTGGTGCACTAGGTGGGGAGGTTGGGGGGGGGCGAGGGAGGGCACGTGCGTGCGTGCTGGACATGCCAGGGGGGTTTGGGGTGGTGGTGAGGGGTTGGTGCTCTAGGTGGGGAGGTTGTGGGGGCGGCGAGGGAGGGCACGTGCGTGCGTGCTGGAAATGCCAGGGGGGTTTGGGGTGGGGAGGTTGGGGTGGTTGGTTAGTGAGTGGGTTGCCGGTACGAGAGAGTATGGCTCACTAGGGGGGGGGGGGGAGGGGGGTCCTCTCATCACGGTGTTTAGCGTTACCGAGGGACCCCCCGGCGTTACACATGGAAACCCTGGGGTAACGTTACCTGAGGACGTGGAGTTACTTGATGAACCCGGCGTTACCTTGGGGGGGAACGTGGCGTTACTCGAGTAACATGGCGTTACGTGGGTAACCCCAGTAATATCGTAAGTTGGGAGGTGTTCATAAAATCCTTAACATGAACAGAAAAACGTTCTCATTCACACACTTCCGTTCTCCAGGTGTCGTGTGTGCCATGCGCAGCAAAGAACCTTACCATCCAGGTCCATGGTACAGCCCATGACCGCTCGTCGCTACCCCCTATACCACCCCGGTCCAATTTATTCTATCCCGTGCACGCCTTTCACTCTCCTGAATGCTCTGGCCCCGATACCCCAAAGCCCCCATTATTCCATTCTCCCGTCTCCTCGGTGTCCTCCTTCCATATCTGATGTGTAGATCCACTGAAGTCATCATTCCTTATCTTATCCTTTCCATATCAGCGAAATATTCCAGGACCACCAGGGTCAGTTCATGACGTCAGTCTGTGTTTCCCACTCTCTCTCTCTCTCTCTCTCTCTCTCTCTCTCTCTCTCTCTCTCTCTCTCTCTCTCTCTCTCTCTCTCTCTCGCACCGCCATTCCTTCCACGATCGACGCGCCTCATACCCAAGCAGTGTTTTCACACATACTTCATACCACCCCAAACGAGTCGACCCTTATATTTTTTTCTTCTTTCCCCCTTTATCTGTTGTCTTCAAGAGCCATGACCCACGTCCCTGCAACACTAGTGGGACTGGTGTCCTATTTTTTTCTTTACAGCCCCCTTCCCCTCCCTTCCCCCCTCCCCCTACCCTCCTCTCTCCCATCATCGCCCCAGCAGACACTGACCACCACCTCCTCCCCACTCCCCTCTCTCTCCCTCCCTTCTCCTTCGACACCTACCTCAATGCATCCAGAGTTCGACCCTCTCTCTCTCCTAGTCTGTGGCTCTGTCTGTTACCTTGTCCACTCCCAGGTACCTTAATACACACACACACACACACACACACACACACACACACCACACACACACACACACACACACCAAGCACGCACACGCAAACATATTTCAAAGGAAAGAAAAACATGCATACTGCTTTTATAAAGGCAATAACGCACGCGCGCGCGCGCGCGCACACACACACACACACACACACACCGGGGGAGGACTTGGTATGAATATGGACAGCAAATTGAAGTTTAGAAACGTTTTATGACGGTAGAGAATGTCCAAGAGATGGGGGCCCCTACCGGTGTAGAACTCCCTCCCCGTACAGTACAAGAGATGGTGGCCCCCACCGGTGTAGAACTCCCTCCCCGTACAGTACAAGAGATGGGGGGCCCCCACTAGTGTAGAACCCCCTCCCCATACAGTACAAGAGATGGGGCCCCCACCAGTGTAGAACCCCCTCCCCGTACAGCACAAGAGATGGGGGGGCCCCCACCAGTGTAGAACCCCCTCCCCGTACAGTACAAGAGATGGGGGGCCCCCACTAGTGTAGAACCCCCTCCCCATACAGTACAAGAGATGGGGCCCCCACCAGTGTAGAACCCCCTCCCCGTACAGCACAAGAGATGGGGGGGCCCCCACCAGTGTAGAACCCCCTCCCCGTACAGTACAAGAGATGGGGGGCCCCCACTAGTGTAGAACCCCCTCCCCATACAGTACAAGAGATGGGGCCCCCACCAGTGTAGAACCCCCTCCCCGTACAGCACAAGAGATGGGGGGGCCCCCACCAGTGTAGAACCCCCTCCCCGTACAGTACAAGAGATGGGGGGGCCCCCACCAGTGTAGAACCCCCTCCCCGTACAGTACAAGAGATGGGGCCCCTACCAGCGTAGAACCCCCTCCCCGTACAGTACAAATGGGTATCTAAATAGAACAGGTAATTTATACACACACACACACACACACACACACACACACACACACACACACGTCACGTGACTACGAGGTGTAATCACCCACTGTTCATCCAGGGTTCTAATTACAGCGTCGAGAACTGCAGAATTATCGCTAAACTTGCTATAATTATCGAGTCTGGACGCCTGAAATTATAGAGCGCCCCCGAGTCATACGTGTAAGTCTCTTTTGCCTCGTGCGCTGTAATCACCCTGAAGAGCAAAGACGCCCACTTCTTAAAAGGTCGCTTGTGTGTTCCCCACTCTCTCTCTCTCTCTCTCTCTCTCTCTCTCTCTCTCTCTCTCTCTCTCTCTCTCTCTCTCTCTCTCTCTCGCCCCGCCCCGCTGCAGTGGCGCTGTGGTATGCTGGAAATGCCTCATTATCGGCAGGGGAATAGTTTGGTGGTACCTGTTGAAGAGGGAGGGAGGGACGACGAGGGAAAGGGGGAGGGAAGAGGAGGGAAAGTGGTTCTTCACCGTAAGCTGTGAAGCCATTCTAAAATTGAGGCTTCAAGCACTATATATATATATTTCTTTTCTTTCAAACTATTCGCCATTTCCCGCATTAGCGAGGTAGCGTTAAGAACAGAGGACTGGGCCTTTGAGGGAATACCCTCACCTGGCGCAATTCTCTGTTCCCTCTTTTGGAAAATTAAAAAAAAAAAAACGAGAGGGGAGGATTTCCAGCCCCCCTCCCCCTCTCAAACCCAGCCCAAAGCCCGCCCCTCCACTCACTCACCTACTCGTTGACGTGGGGGATGAACCACATCGTAATCTCTGTGCTTCTGTTATCATCCCGATGTTGTGTGATAAGGTAATGGCTTGCCTCCCTCGCGCCCTCCGGTGTGATAATCTTTCGTCTATCATTCGCTTGAAGTGAACGCGAGTTGGTGATTGAAGTGGGTGGGATGATTTGGTGATTGAAGTGGAGGGAGGGGGGTAAACCTTGTTAAAGGGTCGTTCATAATTCTTGAAGTGGGTGTCAGGGATGGGGAGGGAGCTGTTTGATAAGTCTGTTGTGGGTGGGGTGATTGCTGAAGTGGGGTGATTGCTGAAGTGGGGGTGATTGCTGAAGTGGGGGTGATTGCTGAAGTGGGGGTGATTGCTGAAGTGGGGGAAATTGCTGAAGTGGGGGAAATTGCTGAAGTGGAGGAAATTGCTGAAGTGGGGGAAATTGCTGAAGTGGGGGAAATTGCTGAAGTGGGGGTAATTGCTGAAGCTGGGTGATTATTAGTAGTTCTGTTCTGACAATTGCCCAGGGTGGTTCAGTAGTTCAACTGAGGGGCTGTGTTAATTACCCTCTGAAGTTTACTGATTGCCGTAGATAGATGTATATACTCCATATCTATTATAAGTCTATCTACTCCATATCTATTATAAGTCTACTCTATATCTATTGTGCTATAAGTGACGACAAAGATAGTTACAAGGCAAGTTGTTTTACTACATATTAGTCGTTTGTGTAAGATGGTACACGACCCTTGACCACGACAGCGCTACCACTGGGTCTGGTGGCCTTGACCCTTGACCTGACCCTAAGGTATATATATATATATATATAAATATATATATATATATATATATATATATATATATATATATATATATATATATATATATATATATATATATATATATATATATGAAGTCATAAGAATACCAAGTGCTCACAAGAATAGTCCCTGACAGAGACGTGCGTCTCTTCCTGTCTGATGGTACGAGTACCCGGGCGAGGTAGCTGGCCCATAGCCAACCCAGCTGTTCATCCTTATCCCCTGTAGGGGGTCTTGCCTATAAATGGTTATCTGGCGTAAGCTTTTATTATATATATATATATATATATATATATATATATATATATATATATATATATATATATATATATATATATATACATATATATACATATATATATATAACATGTAGAAGGGAATATGTATGTAGGGATCTCTCTCTCTCTCTGTCTCTCTCTCTGTCTCTCTCTCTCTCTCTCTCTCTCTCTCTCTCTCTCTCTCTCTCTCTCACATGTTGGCCCCAACCTGGTTGTATGAACCAGCTGGGAGGCTGACTCAAGTCTCCGTCTAGTGGATTGTCACCTTCTCCCTCCCTCCAACCCCCTACTCTCTCTCTCTCCCCCTTTCCCCTCCCCACGTGCTCTCCTCCCCATACCCTCCCCTCACTCTCCCCCACCCCACTGGCCTCTGAAACCCCCCCCCCCCCATCATAGGAAGCCAAGCGATTCCGGGTGCCAATAACCCCAAATAGACTGAAGGGAGGAGGGGTTGGGGGAGGCTGGTCGTGCCTCCTCCTGCTGTAGGCGCTGACGGACAAGCAGGCAAGCAGGAGGAGCGAGCAGGCAGGCAGGCAGGCTGGGGAGGTAAGCAGACACATGTATACCGTGAAAGCAAGCAAAGGGGGGGAGGGGTGTGCTGAGCCACCCTCACTCCAAGAGTGAGCCAAGGTCGTCGTCCCTCCAAGGGTGACCCTCCAAGGGTGGACTCCAAGGTCGTCATTTCAAGGGTTGACTTAAGGTCGTCATTTCAAGCGTGAGTTAAGGTCGTCCCTCCAAGGGTGACCCAAGGTCGTTCCTCCAAGGATGACTTAAGGTCGTCCCTCCAAGGGTGACTTAAGGTCGTCATTTCAAGCGTGAGTTAAGGTCGTCCCTCCAAGGGTGACCCAAGGTCGTTCCTCCAAGGGTGACTTAAGGTCGTCCCTCCAAGGGTGACTTAAGGTCGTCATTTCAAGGGTGACGCAAGGTCGTCCCTCCAAGGGTGACCCAAGGTCGTTCCTCCAAGGATGACGCAAGGTCGTTACAGAAACATTCTGAAGCCCCTTAAAAGCATAGGGACGACCCTGCTGAGCACGACAGTACGACCAGTCGAGAACGACGGTACGACCTGTGGTCCAGCGACGGTCGTAGGGGGAGGGGGAGTGGACGGTCTGTGGCCGTGGTCTGTCGCCGGCCCCCACTGGTCCTTTCCGGCCACAGTGGTCCAGCGACGGACGTGGGGGAGTGGATGGTCTGTGACCGTGGTCTGTCGCCGGCCCACACTGGTCCTTTCCAGCCACAGTGGTCCAGCGACGGAGGTGGGGGAGGGATGGTCTGTGACCGTGGTCTGTCGCCGGCCCACACTGGTCCTTTCCGGCCACAGTGGCTGCAGCGACGGACGTGGACGACGTGAGTCAGACACGGACCCCTCGCCGACTCGGATCGGACCCCAGTCGTAAAGTTATTCGTCCGTGAACGACTTACGTGTCTGAAGGAAGGGTAAAGGGGGTAAGGGGGAGGGGGAAGGGAGGAGGAGACGAGGTGGTTGAAGGGGGGGATGGTTAAAGGGAGGTGGGGGGGAGAGAGGGAGGGGGAGGAGAAGTTAAGGGGGAAGGTTAAAGGGAGTGGGGGGAGAAGGGAGAGATTAAGGAGACGAATAATGGGGTAAGGAGAGAGAGAGAGAGAGAGAGAGAGAGAGAGAGAGAGAGAGAGAGAGAGAGAGAGAGAGAGAGAGGGTAGACACGGAAGTAGATGAGTGTAGGGGAAAATGGTGTGTCTGTCTACTTCCCTCAATACTGTCGTCTATGGGGCACCTCCACCCCCAAAACAACCCCCCACCTCCTCCTCCTCCTCCCCCCTTCCCTCCCCTCATGCAAGTGGAGGTCCCCAGGTTCACACACCCGTGAGGGGTCTACACACACACACACACACACACACCCGTGAGGGGTCTACACACACACACACACACACACACACACACACCCGTGAGGGGTCTACACACACACACACACACACACACCCGTGAGGGGTCTACACACACACACACACACACACACCCGTGAGGGGTCTACACACACACACACACACACACACACCCGTGAGGGGTCTACACACACACACACACCCGTGAGGGGTCTACACACACACACACACACACACACACCCTGACAGTGAGTCACTATGCGATTCTTGTCACCCTGGTGGATGATACACATCTTGAGTCTGGTCTCTAACTTGGCACTAAACCCTCCAGCTTGAGGAGGGAGGGAAGGTGAGGGGCAGTGCCCTCCTTTTTCCCTCCACAGCCCACACTCCCTTCCACAACCCCATCACCCGGGCCCTCAACCCCTTTATTTTTACCGTTTTCCCACGCACGGCTTCCGTCAGGGGGCCCCACACTGACGACGAGAGGGCGTGGGCGACGATGGATGGCGCGGTGGCGTGGATCATCTGGCCCACATCCGCCACACACATCCATCTCATCCAGGGATTGCCGGAGGGCACTGTAACATAACCCGGTTTTCATAGTGCTATGCTGTGGGTGATGCTGGCGCCACATGCTGTGTTCTATGCTGTGGGTGATGCTGGCGCCACATGTTGTGGGTGATGCTGGCGCCACATGCTGTGTTCTATGCCGTAACTATGCTGTGGTGACAGGGTACATGGTAATTCATGCCTCGCAGTTGTATTCATCACAAAGTTGTGTGCTGCATTACAGCCGTGCTTTTGTACTGTATCACAGTAGCTTTGAAATTGACTGTATTGGCCTCATTATCATTAGGGCTTAATTACCCAATTATCTTTCGGTGTGATTATGTTAATGGCCCGTCTCTCGCCACGGCATTAACCTGTCTGTTATGTCAGTGTGGGGCAATACGTAGGCCAGTGGTATTGGAATGTTTGGCATTTTACTTTGGGGTTGGGTGGGTGAGGGCGTGGTCTGTCAACGTAACTACAGGGTGGAGGTGGGAGTTGCCACATTGACCAAGTGTTGACGGCGTAACTACACGTTGTCAGCGTAACTAGGGTGGGTGAGGAGGGGAGGGGGTGGTTACCAAATTGACCAGGTGGTGTTAGAGTAACGTGGGTGGGGTGGGGGAGTTACCAAATTGACCAGGTGTTGTTAGAGTAACTAGGGTGGGTGGGGGGGAGGGGGAGTTACCAAATTGACCAGGTGTTGTTAGAGTAACTAGGGTGGTTGTCAGAAAGACGAGGGATCCGTCAAAGTAAGTGGGAGTTGTCAGATTGAAATAGCTGTTAATGTGAACATGTGGGAGGGAGGTGGTGTGGGTGTGTGGGGTGGGTGGTGTGTGGTGGGGTGTGGTGTGGGGTGTGTGGTAGGTGGTGTGGTGTGTGGGGTGTGGGCTTGTCGTATTGACTGGCGATTGTCAGGTTAACTATCGGTTGTCAGACTTGTGAATGGCGGGCCTCCTGGTTCCCTGCGTATGTCAAGTTGCTCTCGCACTGAAAGAATGAAAGAATGAAAGAAAGAAAGAAAGATAGATAGATAGATAGATATTTTTGGATCTGGTCGATCGAGAAATGACAGACTGTGGTAGCTAGACCCCCTCCTCCCCCCCCCTCGTCTCGGCACTGTTTAAAGTAACCCCCCCTCCTATCCCCCCCTTCCCCCCCCCTCCTTCAAATCATTGCTTAATTCATCACAGGTTGTTGGGATGGGGTGGGGAAGGTGATAGGGGGGTAGAAGTAGTTTTCGTACGAGTTGATTCGTTGATATTACAAGGTCGGGGTGTTGTATGTGCCACAGTATACCAGGAGGGGCACAGTATACCATGGGGGAGGGGGGCACAGTATACCATGGGGAGGGGGGCACAGTATACCAGGGGGGAGGGGGCACAGTATACCAGGAGGGTCACAGTATACCATGGGGGGGCCACAGTATACCATGGGGGGCACAGTATACCAGGGGGGCACAGTATACCATGGGGGCCACAGTATACCAGGGGAGGCCACAGTATACCATGGGGGTCACAGTATACCAGGGGGGGCACAGTATACCATGGGGGCACAGTATACCATGGGGGTCACAGTATACCAGGGAGGCCACAGTATACCATGGGGGGCACAGTATACCAGGGGGCCACAGTATACCAGGGGGGGCCACAGTATACCAGGAGGGGCACAGTATACCATGGAGGGCCACAGTATACCAGGGGGGTCACAGTATACCAGGGGGGGCCACAGTATACCAGGGGGGGCCACAGTATACCATGGGGGTCACAGTATACCAGGGGGGGCACAGTATACCATGGGGGCACAGTATACCATGGGGGTCACAGTATACCAGGGAGGCCACAGTATACCATGGGGGGCACAGTATACCAGGGGGCCACAGTATACCATGGGGGGGCACAGTATACCATGGAGGGGCCACAGTATACCATGGGGGGGCCACAGTATACCATGGGGGGCACAGTATACCAGGGGGGCACAGTATACCATGGGGGCCACAGTATACCAGGGGAGGCCACAGTATACCATGGGGGTCACAGTATACCAGGGGGGGCACAGTATACCATGGGGGCACAGTATACCATGGGGGTCACAGTATACCAGGGAGGCCACAGTATACCATGGGGGGCACAGTATACCAGGGGGCCACAGTATACCAGGGGGGGCCACAGTATACCAGGAGGGGCACAGTATACCATGGAGGGCCACAGTATACCAGGGGGGTCACAGTATACCAGGGGGGGCCACAGTATACCAGGGGGGGCCACAGTATACCAGGAGGGGCACAGTATACCATGGAGGGGCCACAGTATACCAGGGAGGCCACAGTATACCAGGGGGCCACAGTATACCAGGGGGGGCCACAGTATACCAGGGGGGGCCACAGTATACCAGGAGGGGCACAGTATACCATGGAGGGCCACAGTATACCAGGGGGGTCACAGTATACCAGGGAGGGGCCTGGATGGAGTGCGTGACCAGACACAAGGTTTCGTGTCAGGTACTTTGGCGTTAATCACAGGGCCGACCTGACTGTTAAGGGAGGGAAGGAGGGAGGGAGGGAGGGAAGGAGGGAGGGAGCCACTCACTCACTTGTTCCCTCGTCCCTCCCCCCCTCTCTCTGGTATGGCGCCAGCGAAAATTTAGACTAGAGGGAAGGAAGTAGGAAGGAAAGGGGGGGGGGGCGGGGTCAAGACTCCCCCCCCCCCCCCTTTAATGGGAGGGAACTCGTATCCAGGTGTTTGGTGTACACTATGTGGTCTAGGGTATGTCTGAATGATAAACTTATCAAGGATTATATTCTAAGACGGAATAAGGCTCTTCTCCCCCAACCCCCCACACCCCCCCCTCATGTTTACTCCCTTGCCTTTATATATATAATGCTGGAAGGTTTTGGGGCCTTATTTATGATCATTAAACCGAAATAACTGCAACCCCGTATATATATATATATATATATATATATATATATATATATATATATATATATATATATATAGATATATATATACACACACTACGTGCTCTCAAGGACTCTTATTCGCGGTTTTATTGCGGTTTATCGCGTTTTGTTGCGGTTTATCGCGGTTTTATTGCGGTTTATCGTGGTTATCATAGTTTTATTGCGGTTTATCGTGGTTATCGTAGTTTTCTTGCGGTTTATCGCGGTTTTCTTGCGGTTTATCGTGGTTATCGTAGTTTTCTTGCGGTTTATCGCGGTTTTCTTGCGGTTTATCGTGGTTATCGTAGTTTCATTGCGGTTTATCGTGGTTTTCTTGCGGTTTATCGTGGTTATCGTAGTTTTATTGCGGTTTATCGCGGCTATCGCAGTTTCCCCTGTGGCTTCTAGCGGCTGTCGTAGCTTCATTACGGTCTATCACGGCTATCGTACTCTCAGGACGCAGGTCTATCGCGGTGTTATCGCGCCTCTGCCGGAGAGGGGGAGGGGGTTGGGGGTGGGGGGGCCTTTGGCGATATATCGCAAACGTCGCAGTTCCATGACGATATATCGGCCCTCAGCGATTTGATATCGCGGGAGGCTCTCTCTCTCTCTCTCTCTCTCTCTCTCTCTCTCTCTCTCTCTCTCTATCTATCTATCTATCTATCTATCTATCTATCTATATCTATCTGTCTATTTCTATATCTATCTCTATGTATCTCTCTATCTCTCTCTCTCTCTCATAGATAGATAGATAGATAGATAGATAGAGATAGAGAGAGAGAGAGAGAGAGAGAGAGAGAGAGAGAGAGAGAGAGAGAGAGAGTCAGAGAGAGAGAAAGGAAGGAAGGGAGTGGGGTGTGGGGTCGGGTGGGGGGGTAGGGAGAAATCTGCCACCCAGAATTTCAAAACAGCTGACCCGTCCTCTTAACTTAGCCAGCCAGCCAGGTGTCTAACTGTTCATAACTGCTGGTCCTGGTGGTTGGGGGGCGTAGGGTTGTTTAAGGGCCTGTAACTTCAGCGTGGGACGCGGGCTTGTAACTTGGCAAAGTTAGTGTGTGTGGGGAGGAGGTTGGGGGGGGGGGGGTTTGTTGTTGATTACGTCATGGTACATACGTACTTCACACGTCGGTCCCATTTTTTTTGCAAGATCTCTGACTCGTTATATTTTACCTTACCTTAGTCTAACTTATGTAACCCTGCCTTATTACCTTACCTTAGTCTACCTTATGTAACCCTGCCTTATTACCTTACCTTATTCTACCTTATATAACCTTGCCTTATTACCTTACCTTACTCTACCTTATGTAACCCTACCTTATTATCTTACCTTATTCTACCTTATATAACCTTGCCTTATTACCTTACCTTAGTCTACCTTATGTAACCCTGCCTTATTACCTGACCTTATTCTACCTTATATAACCCTGCCATATTAACTTATGTAACCCTACCTTATTACCTTACCTTGCCTTAACTCTGTTTTACTACCAGCATCACGTTTTCTGTCAAGGGCCACCCCATCATCTTGGACCCATTATCATTCAACCTTAAGACACTGATTTTGAAATATTTCTAGCATTTTATACTCCCTTTAGCATTTCTGGATATATATCAACGGACTTATATTTCTCTCTTGTGTCTCCCCTGATGATGTGATTATTACAGGAAAGTGCACTTGGGAACTTATGGTGTTTCATTTTCCCCGTGGACTCATAGGAATATATATATATATATATATATATATATATATATATATATATATATATATATATATATATATATATATATATATATACATTACATTGAACTGTAATTTCTTGTCGTTAAAAACATTTTCACATACAAGTTTTCAACTCCAATAAAAACCCTCGTAAGATATGATAATGGGGTGGAAATGCGCGCATGTCATTAGAGAGTTGCTCTAATTGGTTAATTACCCGTGTGATGCCATAAATCCTTTTGCATTTTTCCGGTTACACGTTGAAAAGAATGAAGCCATGCAATATGGCTTGTGGCTGTACGATGTAGGTTCAGGTTGTCATGTCCTGGTGGGGGGGGCTACGTCTGGTGGCTGGTGCCTTGAAAGTGGTCTGGGTCGAGTATGGTAATGTGGGAAGTGGGCATGGGGGGAGAGAGAGAGAGAGAGAGAGAGAGAGAGAGAGAGAGAGAGAGAGAGAGAGAGGATAGACAGTGAGAGAGAGAGGAAGAGAGAGACAGAGAAAGAGAGGAAGGAAGAGAGAAAGAGAGTGAGGAAGCGAGAGAGGGAGAGAGAGAGAGAGAGAGAGAGAGTAAGAGAGAGAGTAAGAGAGAGAGAGCGAGAGGGAGAGAGTGAGAGTGAGATATGTGCAGCCTCTCACATTAGTCCTGGTGTGAGAGTGAAATAGTAAGACCATTATATCTTCTCATTACTCCTGCTGGGAGAGTTAGAATCAGCAAGACGCCCCTTCTCTCCCTCGCTCTCCCGCTGTGAGAGCGAGGGAGAGGCTAGCAAAGCACTCTCCCAACAGCAGTAAAGTGTCACCCACTCAACACCACGGGGGCGAAAAGTCTACTTAAATGTAAAGTAATGTTATTAAAGTTTGTAGAGGTGAGAGGTGGGTGGTGGTGGTGGGAGGATGGGAGAGGATAGTGATGTGTGGGGGGAGAGGATAGTGATGTGTGGGGGGAGAGGATAGTGATGTATGGGGGAGAGGATAGTGATGTGTGGGGGAGAGGATAGTGATGTGTGGGGGAGAGGATAGTGATGTGTGGGGGAGAGAGGATAGTGATGTGTGGGGGAGAGGATAGTGATGTGTGGGGGGAGAGGATAGTGATGTGTGGGGGGGAGAGGATAGTGATGTATGGGGGGAGAGGATAGTGATGTGTGGGGGGAGAGGATAGTGATGTGTGGGGGAGAGGATAGAGATGTGTGGGGGGAGAGGATAGTGATGTGTGGGGGGAGAGGATAGTGATGTATGGGGGAGAGGATAGTGATGTGTGGGGGAGAGGATAGTGATGTGTGGGGGAGAGGATAGTGATGTGTGGGGGGAGAGGATAGTGATGTGTGGGGGGGAGAGGATAGTGATGTGTGGGGGAGAGGATAGTGATGTGTGGGGGAGAGGATAGTGATGTGTGGGGGAAGAGGATAGTGATGTGTGGGGGAGAGGATAGTGATGTGTGGGGGAGAGGATAGTGATGTGTGGGGGGAGAGGATAGTGATGTGTGGGGGGAGAGGATAGTGATGTGTGGGGGGAGAGGATAGTGATGTGTGGGGGAGAGGATAGTGATGTGTGGGGGAGAGGATAGTGATGTGTGGGGGGGAGAGGATAGTGATGTGTGGGGGAGAGGATAGTGATGTGTGGGGGAGAGGATAGTGATGTGTGGGGGAGAGGATAGTGATGTGTGGGGGAGAGGATAGTGATGTGTGGGGGAGAGGATAGTGATGTGTGGGGGGAGAGGATAGTGATGTGTGGGGGAGAGGATAGTGATGTGTGGGGGAGAGGATAGTGATGTGTGGGGGAGAGGATAGTGATGTGTGGGGGAGAGGATAGTGATGTGTGGGGGGAGAGGATAGTGATGTGTGGGGGAGAGGATAGTGATGTGTGGGGGGGAGAGGATAGTGATGTATGGGGAAAGGAGTGTGGGGGGGGGAAATTTCACCACACACCCACACCACAATCACCACACTGTAATCACCATCACCACGACAAATTATATACATTAATATACATTTTCATTAGGCTTAGTATATAGTTAAACACACACACACACACACACACACACACACACACACATATATATATATATATATATATATATATATATATATATATATATATATATATATATATATATATATATATATATTCCTAGGAGTCCACGGGGAAAATGAAACACGAAAAGTTCCCAAGTGCACTTTCGTGTAATAATCACATCCTCAGGGGAGACACAAGAAAGAAATATAACACTCAGTTGATATACAAAGAAGAGACGAAGCTAGGACGCCATTTAATAAACACACACACACACACACACACACACACACACACACACACACATATATATATATATATATATATATATATATATATATATATATATATATATATATATATATATATTTATATATATATATATATAATGAACCGATGTCGCAGCATTTACATTTGAAAAAGAGAATTGCTCGTGTTCGAAGTGAAAACAGTGACTGGATCTGTTTCACCGCCTCGTAATCACTGCAGTAGCTGTTTGAGCAGTTAATGGCCAATTACAGATAACTGTACATAATCACGAGGATCCATAACTGTGCAGTGTGTCTCTGTGTCTCTCTCATTGCCTTGATACACCCAGACCTTGCTTCTACACCTGCACAAATACACCCCACATTTCGCCCCTGCATTCCTACACCCTCATAGATCCATCCACTTGTGGCCCACTGCACCCTAGAACCCCTCAGAAATACACCCACCCTGTCTACTACACCTACCACTACACCCACTCTCCCTACTACACCCTAAAACCCTCACCAATACACCCAGCCTCTCTACTACACCCTAAAACCCCTCACAGATACACCTACCCTGTCTACTACACCCTAAAACCCTCACAGCTACACCCAGCCTCTCTACTACACCCTAAAACCCCTCACAGATACACCTACCCTGTCTACTACACCCTAAAACCCTCAGAGATACACCTACCCTGTCTACTACACCCTAAACCCCTCACAGATACACCCAGCCTCTCTACTCCACCCACAACCCTCACAGATACACCCAGGCTGTCTACTACACCCTAAAACCCTCACAGATACACCCAGGCTGTCTGTTACCGCCGCACATGGCCACACACTGGCCGCCCAAGCTTAAATCCACAGTTGATCTTTATCGTGTGTCCTAGTGTGTGTGTGTCTGTGTCTGTGTGTGTGTCTGTGTGTGTGTGTGTCTGTGTGTGTGTGTGTGTGTGTGTGTGTGTGTGTGTGTGTGTGTGTGTGTGTGTGTGTGTGTGTGTGTGTGTAAAGCACCCGTCCAGCCTGGTGGTAACACACCCCTTCCCCCTCTGACAGCCCTGCCTGACCACCCTTTACCTCTCTCTCTCTCTCTCTCTCTCTCTCTCTCTCTCTCTCTCTCTCTCTCTCTCTCTCTCTCTCTCTCTCTCTCTCTCTCTCTCTCTCTCTCTCTCTAACTCTCTCTCTCTCTCTCTCTCTCTCTCTCTCTCTCTCTCTCTCTCTCTCTCTCTCTCTCTCTCTCTCTCTCTCTCTATCTATCTGTCTATCTATATATCTATCTTCCCTGGAGAGATGTGTCCAGACATCTTATCTCTTATCAGCGCTTATCATGGACCTCCCAACCTCCCTCCATATGACGGTGTCATGTGTCACCTTGACACTGGCACACTTACGGCTACCTTGACACTGGCAACAGTTCCTCCACGTCTCCCTTGACAGCTGTCACGAATTTGACAGCTGTCACGAATTCCTTGATATTGTCACGAATTCCTTGACACACTCACCATTCCTTGACACACTCACCATTCCTTGACACACTCACCATTCCTTGACACACTCACCATTCCTTGACACACTCACCATTCCTTGACACACTCACCATTCCTTGACACACTCACCATTCCTTGACACACTCACCATTCCTTGACACACTCACCATTCCTTGACACACTCACCATTCCTTGACACACTCGCCATTCCTCGACACACTCGCCATTCCTCGACACACTCGCCATTCCTTGACACACTCACCATTCCTTGACACACTCACCATTCCTTGACACACTCACCATTCCTTGACACACTCACCATTCCTTGACACACTCACCATTCCTTGACACACTCACCATTCCTTGACACACTCACCATCCCTCGACACACTCACCATTCCTTGACACACTCACCATTCCTTGACAGTGATGTGAATTGCCCCTTTCTTTTCCCCTCTCTTCACTCCGGGTCTCATTGTGTTAAGTGCTTGGCTCCAGATGTACTGGCGGGTTCCAGTGTCATGACCCCATTTGCATACTGATGTTAATGTTATTGAAAAGGAATTTGAGCAGGTGTTTGAAAGAGAGGGAATGGGGGGGAGATTGTGGGACGTGTGATTGGGATGGGGTGTGGTAGTCTAGAAGGAATGGTTAGGGTCTAATGGGCACAGGGGATAGTTAGAACGTAGTTAGGATAAAGAGTGATTGGGATTCGGTGTGTTTAAGGAAGGATTAGGTTGTAGTTAAGCGCTGAACACCGTTCCGTCTCTCTCTCTCTCTCTCTCTCTCTCTCTCTCTCTCTCTCTCTCTCTCTCTCTCTCTCTCTCTCTCTCTCTCTCTCTCACGTAATCGATCATAGAAACGACTTCTTGAGGGGAAAGACAAGACGACCACAGTGGGTGGTGAGGAGGGGGTCGTCGTCCCCCTACGTGTCGTGCGCGACGACCACACACTGCCACACACGGGGGTGGGGGGGAGGAGGAGGCCCCGGGGGGAAGGGGGGGTAGGAGGTGGCCCCGGGGGGAGGAGAAGGCCCCGGGGGGAAGGGGGGGGTGTAGGAGGGAGGTGGCCACACGGCTGACTGATGGCCAATTCTTCACGCACAAATTGGACACCGGATTGGCCAGGCCAGGCCAGGCCAGGCCAGGCCCCGGGTTACGATGGACCAGTGCTGATTGGTGGCACTGCTGCATTTCCATGGCACTTGTGGCACTGCTGTGTACCTGTGGCACTGCCGTGTTTCCCCTGTGGTATTGATGTGTTCCCCCCCCCTGGTACTTGTGGCACTGCCGTGTTTCCCCTGTGTGTGTGTGTGTGTTCCCCTCTGGTATTGGTGGCACTTCCGTGTTTCCCCTGTGGTATTGATGTGTTCCCCTCTGGTACTGGTGGCACTGCCGTGTTTCCCCTGTGTGTGTGTGTGTGCGTGTGCAGGGGGGGCTCTTGGGTAAGGGGGAGGGGAAGACAGGGGGGAGGGAGGAGATGAGGCAGGGGGCATCAATGAGACAGGGGGGAGATGAAGATGGGGAGGGGAGAGGAAGAAGGGAAGGGGAGAGGGAGAGATGAGGAAGGGGAAGGGAGGGGGACAGTGATACAGGGGAGGGGAGGATGAAGTGGGAGGGGGTGATGGGGTGGGGAAGGGGTGTGTTAACCACAGAAAAAGGGGTGCGCCGTGCGCGCCCTTATGAATGGTAATGTGTCAGTAAGCGACCTTGTGGGACGAACCCACCCCCCCTTCACCCCCCTTCACCCCCTTCCTACCCTCCCCCTCCCCACCCTCCCCGCGTGTGTATTTTCGTCCGTGACGTAACAACCACTTCGTCCTTAACCCCTCGTACCCACATTTTTCGCCAGTCCAATCCACACCACCCCAGAGACATTTTCAATCTCTTTTATTTCTTTTCTTTCTTTTTTTTTTCACCTTATTTACAGGTTTACTTATTTACACTTCGTAAATAAGGGTCGATGATCATAGACGCCAATTCTTCTGGACGTACCCCGTGACGTCATCCGCTTGGAATGCTCGGATTGGCTGTTTAACATCCTGTTATCTCATTGGTGGAGAGAGAGAGAGAGAGAGAGAGAGAGAGAGAGAGAGAGAGAGAGAGAGAGAGAGAGAGAGAGACCCCGGCGGGCGGCCACAGACGAGGCATTGATGACCTCATCCTCAAGGACAAGTTCTCATTGGTTTTCAAGTGGTGTACTTTGGGGGAGACGTAAACAGACCGGGGGGTGACGTCACTGGACGACGTCACGTTGGTTCCGGGTTCCGATTGGCCCTGCGACTTGAGGGGTGGGTGGGGCTTAGGTTATCGATGACTCAACGGTGACGTCATGTTTGTATACGAACGTGTGATTGGCTCTTGAGGAGTGTGTCTTGACTGATGCGTCACTTCCTCTTCGTCATAGCGTCACTGCTCCTCCTCGCCCTACATTGCTGCGATATGTGGCGAGGTGGCGACGGGAATGAATAAAGGCAGACAGTATGAATTATGTATATGTTTATATATGTATATGTCTGTGTGTGTGTATATATATATGTATACGTTCAGATGTATAGGTATGTATATTTGCGTGTGTGGACGCGTATGTATATACATGTGTATGTGGGTGGGTTGGGCCATTCTTTCGTCTGTTTCCTTGCGCTACCTCGCTAACGCGGGAGACAGCGACACAGTATGATAAATAGATAAAATATATATATAATTTTTTACAGTAACTTGTAAATGTTTTACGTTTGCTACGGTAAATCCTTTTGGTCGACATGGAATGGATTTATCTCGGGGCCAGAGACGTGTAAATGTGTGTGTGTGTGTGTGTGTGTGTGTGTGTGTGTGTGTGTGTGTGTGTGTGTGTGTGTGTCGCTACAGCGGTACAGCCAGCCTACAGAGAGGGGAGAATCGCCCTTCATTCCCTGGTCTCCAATGACCTTATTACCCTCCGGGGTCATTTGTGAGGTGACCTCTGGCGAAGTTCTCTTAATGACCTCCCCCCCCCCCCCCCTCAAGTTAATGGTCACTTTACCACTACGGGTCATAAAGCCGGCTGCTGGTCGTAGGAGTCTCGACCAAAGATGCCTGGAGATAATGACTCTATCATTCCCCCCCCCCCCTCCCAGCAGTGTCCCAGTTACTGTCTACGACAGTAACTGGCGGGGGGGAGGGGGGAAGGCTGATGATGTCACTAACAAGCAGTTAAGGACAGCTTCGGTAATTAGAGTGTTCAGTGATGCGATGGTTAGGGTTGGGCCCGTCGCTTGGTGAGGGGGGGGGGGGGGAGGAGGGGGGGTGGTTGTTATGGTGATGGTGGTGAGGCTAGAGGGATGGTGGGTGAGGGGAAGGGGTGGTGGTGGTGGTGGTGGTTTTGGTAGGGGGAAAGGATGGTTGTCGACGTGGTGAATGGTAGTTGGGGTGGGGGGAAGAATGGTGGTTGTAGTGGGGGGTAGTGGTGGTTGAAGGAGGGGATGATGATGGTTGGTGTGGGGGAAGGGGGGGATGGTGGTTGTAGTGGGGGGTAGTGGTGGTTGAAGGAGGGGATGATGATGGTTGGTGTGGGGGAAGGGAGGGATGGTGGTTGTAGTGGGGGGTAGTGGTGGTTGAAGGAGGGGATGATGATGGTTGGTGTGGGGGAAGGGAGGGATGGTGGTTGTAGTGGTGGTTGAAGGAGGGGATGATGATGGTTGGTGTGGGGGAAGGGAGGGATGGTGGTTGTAGTGGGGGGTAGTGGTGGTTGAAGGAGGGGATGATGATGGTTGGTGTGGGGGAAGGGGGGGATGGTGGTTGTAGTGGGGGGTAGTGGTGGTTGAAGGAGGGGATGATGATGGTTGGTGTGGGGGAAGGGAGGGATGGTGGTTGTAGTGGTGGTTGAAGGAGGGGATGATGATGGTTGGTGTGGGGGAAGGGAGGGATGGTGGTTGTAGTGGGGGGTAGTGGTGGTTGAAGGAGGGGATGATGATGGTTGGTGTGGGGGAAGGGAGGGATGGTGGTTGTAGTGGGGGGTAGTGGTGGTTGAAGGAGGGGATGATGATGGTTGGTGTGGGGGAAGGGAGGGATGGTGGTTGTAGTGGTGGTTGAAGGAGGGGATGATGATGGTTTGTGTGGGGGAAGGGAGGGATGGTGGTTGTAGTGGGGGGTAGTGGTGGTTGAAGGAGGGGATGATGATGGTTGGTGTGGGGGAAGGGAGGGATGGTGGTTGTAGTGAGGGGTAGTGGTGGTTGAAGGAGGGGATGATGATGGTTGGTGTGGGGGAAGGGGGGGATGGTGGTTGTAGTGGGGGGTAGTGGTGGTTGAAGGAGGGGATGATGATGGTTGGTGTGGGGGAAGGGAGGGATGGTGGTTGTAGTGAGGGGTAGTGGTGGTTGAAGGAGGGGATGATGATGGTTGTGGTAGTTGGTGTGGGGGAAGGGAGGGATGGTGGTTGTAGTGGTAGGTACAGGTTTCCTGTTGTGTTTTTCACCGTTGTCACTGAGGCTACTGTTGTTCCCGTTGCTGTGGGCAGTGATGGTCACTGTTGCACTGTCGCCGTTACTGGTGGCACTGTCGCCGTCACTGGTGGCACTGTCGCCGTTACTGGTGGCACTGTCGCCGTTACCGGTGGCACTGTCGTCGTCACTGGCGGCACTGCGACAGCCGTCGGGTGGCACTGTCTCCCGCGGCAGTGAGGGCTGGTGGCACTGCTTGGCTGATAATAACATTAAGTTGGTTATTTCCACAAGAAGGGATTTGCAATAATAATAATTCGCAGGTCAGAACATCCTAGAGCCACAGCTGACTGGCCAGGGAATTACACACACACACACACACACACACACACACATACACACACACACACACACACACACACACACACACACACACACACACATAAATGAAAGGTTTTCTTTTTCTATTTGTATTAAAAAAGTCTGTGTTGTTCTCTGTATGTCGATAGACCAGTTATTATTATTATTATTATCATTATTATTATTATTATTATCATTATTATTATTATTATTATTATTATTATTATTATCATTATCATTGTTATTATTTATTATTATGTTATTATTAATATTATCATTATCATATTATTGTTAAATTATCATCACTATAATATTATCATTATTATTAATATTTTCGTTATTATTATTATTATTATTATTATTATTATTATTATTATCAAACACAATACTCCTTCTTACTTAGCATACCATTAAATCATTTTCTAAAACCCCTTGTGACATTTGTAGTTTCTTACGTAAATCAAATATGGAAAAAGAATATATGTAATTTGCATACTGGAAATATGTATTAACTCACACTCACTCACTCCTGTCCACAGGTAAGGTGGGGGCAACACCTGTTGAGCACAGTAACTACTGCGGTGCCAAATTGGTGCCAAGTAGTTACACCCCTCCAGGGAACGTATCCTACTTACGGTAAATCATTTACTTTCTTATTGTCGACTGTTTTACACTGGTGTAGACTGTCGTCCCTTTTGTAAATGGTTGACTGCGTCTCATTGTAAATGGTTGACTGCGTCTCATTGTAAATGGTTGACTGCGTCTCATTGTAAATGGTTGACTGCGTCTCATTGTAAATGGTTGACTGCGTCTCACTGTAAATGGTTTACTGCGTCTCATTGTAAATGGTTGACTGCGTCTCACTGTAAATGGTTTACTGCGTCTCATTGTAAATGGTTGACTGCGTCTCACTGTAAATGGTTGACTGCGTCTCATTGTAAATGGTTGTGAGGTGTTGTGAGGTGTATGGACCCGTGTGTGTGGTGATAGTTATGAGGTGATGTTGTGAGGTTGAGTTTAGACCTCATTGATATGCATAAGTCGACTTTAACAACCATTGTTAATTAAGGGTCATTAAGCCAGACAATCGAACTCATAATATATATATATATATATATATATATATATATATATATATATATATATATATATATATATATATATATATATATGAGTTGGTCGATGGTGTTGTTGGTGAATTTTGGAGGGTGTGGGTGTGTGAGCTGGTGTTTGGATAAGGAGACGTTGGAGGGTCAAGTGATCTCGAGAGAGAGAGAGAGAGAGAGAGAGAGAGAGAGAGAGAGAGAGAGAGAGAGAGAGAGAGAGAGACAGACAGACAGACAGACAGACACAGACAGACAGAGAGAGAGGGGGACAGACAGACAGAGAGAGAGAGAGACAGACAGACAGACACAACTGCTGCTGCCCCGAGAGAGAGAGAGAGAGAGAGAGAGAGAGAGAGAGAGAGAGAGAGAGAGAGAGAGAGAGAGACACTGCAGTCAAAGGGACCGTGTCTGCAACACACACATGGTTTCTGTCGCAACGAATGCGCTTTTTGGGCTCCCCGCTCGCAAGACGGGGCCGTACACTGCATTGTCCTGCTTTTCGGGGTGGGCGGGGACGGGGCGCCCCATGGAGGGGGTTCGCTCAGGACACTGCCTTGGTTTGGGGGGGCCCCCAACCCCCCCGCGGGTGTGGCGGCAGGGGACATGGTATGGATTTTGGAATGAACCATGGATGACATACGAGCGACGGTGGAATGAACCACATTGGACAGCTAGCGACGGTGGAATGAACCACATTGGACAGCTAGCGACGGTGGAATGAACCACATTGGACAGCTAGCGACGGTGGAATGAACCACATTGGACACCTAGCGACGGTGGAATGAACCACATTGGACACCTAGCGACGGTGGAATGAACCACATTGGACACCTAGCGACGGTGGAATGAACCACATTGGACACCTAGCGACGGTGGAATGAACCACATTGGACACCTAGCGACGGTGGAATGAACCACATATGCCACACAAGCGACAGTGGAATGAACCACATATGCCACACAAGCGACAGTGGAATGAACCACATTGGACACCTAGCGACAGTGGAATGAACCTTACATGACATACAGCGACGGTGGAATGAACCATATATGACAGAACGAGCTACGGTGGAATGAACCATATATATACCACACCAGCGACCAGTGGAACGAACCACATGTGACAGTAGTGGAATGGAACGTTATATATACAACACCAGTTGGGTTATAATTATCTGGGTTGTAGAGATACTGGCGTAGAAAATCAAGATATATTGGGATATATTATGACGAGTATAACGCACTAGAGGTATAACGAAGGCTAGAGTATAACGAAGATATGATCCTGTAAACAGAGGAGGTATGATAGGGGTATATCCACGCCTCCTCCTCCTCCTGCCCCATCACTGGACATGACAGAAGGGTGGAGAACCGTATAATTAATGAGTAAAGACGTCCATATGGGTGTTTTCTCAGGGCCGGACCCACCCTCCCCCGCGCAACCCCCCACCCCCCCTTTTCCCCAACAGTAAAACAACGGGCATGCAATCCTGCCGTTAACGGCCCAGACTCTGTTGACATGCCACAGGGGGAGGGGAGGCCTTCACAAAGGGGGGGGTGAGGGGGAGAGAGAGAGAGAGAGAGAGAGAGAGGGAGAGAGAGAGAGAGAGAGAGAGAGAGAGAGAGATGGGGGGAATGGGGGAAGAAGGGATTCAATGATAGGTATTTAAGAAATGGTGTTAACAACTGGGGGTAGAGGGCGTAACTGCCGTTGATAAGGGAGTTGGTTTGATGGTAGTTGGTTTATGGGGGTTTAATGGGGGGGTAATTAGGAGACCTTTATCTATGTAGATAGGGAGTTCAGAAGCGGGGTGGGGGGGAGGGAAGGGGAGAAAATGATAGGGTTTTGAGAAAGGGGAGGGCTGGCCATATGGAGAGGGGTGGAGAAGAGGGAATGGGTTGAGAGTGAAAATTGCCTCGGGGGGTGATGGGTAGGTAATGGGTGCCCCAAGATTGCCTAGGGGGGGGGGAGAGAAGAGATCGGTAGGTAATGGGGGGGGGGCCCGATTACTACTACTACTATTACTACCCCCCCCCCCATACAGGAAATGATTTCGTGGACGCTTCAGCCGTACGAAACACCTGGTCGTGCCTCGGTACGAAACACCTGGTCGTGCCTCGGTACGAAACACCTGGTCGTGCCTCGGTATGAAACACCTGGTCGTGCCTCGGTACGAAACACCTGGTCGTGCCTCGGTACGAAACACCTGGTCGTGCCTCGGTACGAAACACCTGGTCGTGCCTCGGTACGAAACACCTGGTCGTGCCTCGGTACGAAACACGTGGTCGTGCCTCGGTACGAAACACGTGGTCGTGCCTCGGTACGAAACACCTGGTCGTGCCTCGGTACGAAACACCTGGTCGTGCCTCGGTACGAAACACGTGGTCGTGCCTCGGTACGAAACACGTGGTCGTGCCTCGGTACGAAACACCTGGTCGTGCCTCGGTACGAAACACCTGGTCGTGCCTCGGTACGAAACACGTGGTCGTGCCTCGGTACGAAACACCTGGTCGGGCCTCGGTACGAAACACGTGGTCGTGCCTCGGTACGAAACACGTGGTCGTGCCTCGGTACGAAACACGTGGTCGTGCCTCGGTACGAAACACCTGGTTGTGCCTCGGCACGAAACACGTGGTCGTGCCTCGGTACGAAACACGTGGTCGTGCCTCGGTACGAAACACCTGGTTGTGCCTCGGTACGAAACACGTGGTCGTGCCTCGGTACGAAACACCTGGTCGGGCCTCGGTACGAAACACGTGGTCGTGCCTCGGTACGAAACACGTGGTCGTGCCTCGGTACGAAACACGTGGTCGTGCCTCGGTACGAAACACCTGGTTGTGCCTCGGCACGAAACACGTGGTCGTGCCTCGGTACGAAACACCTGGTTGTGCCTCGGTACGAAACACGTGGTCGTGCCTCGGTACGAAACACCTGGTCGTGCCTCGGGCCACGCTGGGGGGGGGGGGAAAGCTGCAACTGACTGAAGAAAGTGGATTGTTACCAGAGGCTGAGGGGGAGGGGGGGGTTAATGAAGGGCAGATGATGGGGGAGGGGAAGGGTCGATCTTTGAAACACCACTTCAGCAGGAAAACAGGATGAGAGGAACCACTTCAGTCGAAAATTGGGATGGGAAGCACCACTTCAGTAGGAAAACAGGATGGGAAGCACCACTTCAGTCGAAAATTGGGATGGGAAACACCACTTCAGTAGGAAAACAGGATGAGAAGAACCACTTCAGTCGAAAATTGGGATGGGAAACACCACTTCAGTAGGAAAACAGGATGGGAAGCACCACTTCAGTCGAAAATTGGGATGGGAAGCACCACTTCAGTCGGAAAACAGGATGAGAAGCACCGCTTCAGTAGGAAAACAGGATGGGAAGCACCGCTTCAGTGGGAAAACAGGATGGGAAGCACCGCTTCAGTGGGAAAACAGGATGGGAAGCACCACTTCAGTCGGAAAACAGGATGGGAAGCACCGCTTCAGTAGGAAAACAGGATGGGAAGCACCGCTTCAGTGGGAAAACAGGATGTTAAGAACCACTTCAGTACGCCCCGTAAAAAGATCTGTTATCGCATCCTTAATAACCTTTACACACAGACAACAAACCCTTGCAAGGCGACTTAGCTCCCTGAACAACCGACATTAAGTAAATAAGAACCCTTGCCCCCATTGCTCATTGAAGATTCTCGACCTAATGAAGACCTGGGTTGCCTTAACACGTCATACAACACAGATTGTAACATGGGGGTGAGGGATGAACGTGTGTTCACACAGTGCTATGCCAGGCTCTGAGCCACAGAGACGCTGAAGGCAGAGCAATGTGTATATCATGCATATATACATGTATGTATATACATATGTATACATTCTTATAAGTCCACGGGAAAAAAGGAAACACGAAAAGTTCCCAAGTGCACTTTCGTGTAATAATCACATCATCAGGGGAGACACAAGAGAGAAATATAACAGTCAGTTGATATACATCGAAGAGACGAAGCTAGGACGCCGTTTGGTGAACATGTGATTGGCCAATATGTATATGTATGCATGCATATATCCCTAAGGCTCCATGGAGACACATAGAAGTGATTGTGGAGACACATGTGTCATCCTTCGATACATAATACATGAAAATACACACCTATGTACTCGTATACATATATAGAAACATACGTAGAGGCATATATGTCAAGAGAGAGATATAGGTGTTACCGGACTCTTCACGCAAGAGGGGGTAACACCCCCCCTACCCCTTGACGTGGCTATCAATGAAAAGGCACACTATCCTCAAGGCCCTCTCTCTCTCTCTCGACGGAAGGGAACCTACCTTTCCCTGCTCCTGCGCGCGGAGCGCAGCGGCTACAGCCACCACCTCGAGCGGATCCTGCCCTTGCATAATACATGGACAGGTGTGTACAGTCACTGCATATTGCAATGGCTCACGGCCCCCGGAGGGAGGTAATTAAGAATACACACGAAGATTACCTTCACTGCGAGTTGCCTACACCTGTGTGGGAGGGGCACAACCCCGGCCGCGCACGCGTCAGGTACCCACGTCTGTTGCACCCCCACACTCTGGCATGGGGTCGTGGCGCGGTTAATGCCACGACCTCGCCTGACCTGGGAGGGGGGACAAGATGCCCCTACAGGTGGAAACAGGTCATCCCGGGACGTGGGACGGTGTACAGGTCATCATACAGTGGCACAGACTCAAACAGCCTGGTTGACCAGGTCCTCTGTGATGACCCGAGGGTCGTATGGGAGTCGGGACACACATCTCCCCACCACCACGGAACCAACGTAAGGAGGCTGAAGGGTCGTTCGTGGGGTCCTGGTTTCACTGGACTGGAGGGTGAGGGAGGAGAAGACGGTGTAGAGGAGAGGACGTAGGTGGAGGAGGCAGTAAAGAGGAGAGGACGTAGGTGGAGGAGGCAGTAAAGAGGAGAGGACGTAGGTGGAGGAGGCAGTAAAGAGGAGAGGACGTAGGTGGGGGAGGCAGTAAAGAGGAGAGGACGTAGGTGGGGGAGGCAGTAAAGAGGAGAGGACGTAGGCGAATGAGGGAGGAAGAGACAATAAAGGAGAAGACGTAGGCGAATGAGGCGATGTCGAGGGAAGTTGATATGAGGGAATGAGAGTGTTGTGAGGAGAGGCGGAAGGCGGTAATTTGGGACACTCTGACACTCTCTCTCTCTCTCTCTCTCTCTCTCTCTCTCTCTCTCTCTCTCTCTCTCTCTCTCTCTCTCTCTCTCTCTCTCTCTCCCCCTCTCTCTCTCTGTACTTTTCAGCTGTGCGACCGCCAGCTCGTCAGGAGAGAGAGAGAGAGAGAGAGAGAGAGAGAGAGAGAGAGAGAGAGAGAGAGAGAGAGAGAGAGAGAGAGAGCTGATGAGATTCAGTGGGAGGGAGAGTTAAGGAGTGTGGGAGGGCAGGAGAGAGTCGCATTGTCATGGGAGGGGGAGAGTCAGGGGCTGAGGGAGGGCAGGGGTGGTGTCTGATTGAAGTGGGAGGGGTGGGTGTGGGTGTAGTGTAAGACCAAGGTGTGTGGGACTGTGGGAGAAGGTTGTGGGTGGGATACCCTGTGGGGAAGAGAGAGAGAGAGAGAGAGAGAGAGAGAGAGAGAGAGAGAGAGAGAGAGAGAGAGAGAGAGAGAGGACATGAGGCCTGAAAAGATTGAAGTTGAGGGAAGAGGAGGAGTGGGGAGGAGGGGGATGGAGAGATGACGAGATAGCACCCCTCCCTCCCCCTCCCCCCCCTCAGCCTCCCAGTCGTTGCTAATTACATAATTTATTCATCCAGGTGCCTTTCTCTCTCCCCCCCCTCTCCCCCCCAGTGAGTGTACATTAACCCCCCCAGGTTGTTTAGGGCTGGGGGCGGGGAGATGAGGTGGGGGGGAGGGAGGAGTTATGTGAGTGACTTTAATCTGTCAGAAATGTTTGAGTTACAGTACTCCGCTGTAGCCTGTGAGAGGCGAGGAGTTACAGTTCATCCTGTAGTCTGTAAGAGGTAAGGGATTACAGATCATTCTGTAGTCTGTAAGACGCATGGGATCACTGTTTATTCTATAGTCAGGGATTACAGTTTATTCTGTAGTCTGTAAGACGTATGGGATTACAGTTTATTCTGTGGTCTGTAAGAGGTTGCAGTTTACGAGTTACAGGACAAATCTGTATTCCGTGGAAGGCATTAGACCTGCTGTATTTTGTGTATCTTTTGCCAACTCAATTGTGACCTGTTTGTTTACTTTTGTGAACAATAGCTTGGTGGCTGACTGGATCCCAAGGGGGGATGGGCCGGAGGGACTTGGGATAGGGAGAATGTTGCAGCATCTGGGATAAAGTGGGTCCCAAGTGTGGGGTAGGAGGAGGAGGGTGTTAAATGAGGGTATCTGGGACAGCTGTGGGATCCAATGGGGATGACTGGTGGCCATGGAATACAGTGAGGGGCCCCCATCTCCCCCCACCCCTATGAATACATAGGTTGTATACAGTTGGTTCAGTGCCTCAAAGCCTGTCACATCCACTGTATTCATCTTCCCCCCCCCCTACAGTCACTGTACCCTTCTACAGTCACTCAGGAGAGTGGGGGGGAAAGGAGGGGAAAGGGTTGGGACGGAGGGGGGAAGCGGGTTGGGACGCCGCCCCCCCCTAGCTGTATTGCACAACTTGATAAACTGGTAACCCAATTAGGTTCGATCGAGTGTGATTAAGAGCGGGTTCGCTCCCCCTCCTCCTCCTCTTCCCCTCTTCCCCCTCCTCTTCCCCCCTCCTCCCCCTCCTCCCCCTCCTCTCCTTCCCCCTCCTCAACAATCATACGTGTTCACACTTGAGCATCCGGAATGCTCATAACTACCTACCCCCCCCCCCCGCAACTCCTCTCTCCTTCCCCCCCACCTCAAGTGCACTCAAGACACCCCTCCCCTCCCTCCTCCTCCCCTCTCTCACTTGTCTCGGTGAGATCATGGGATGGGTTCGGGTGTGGGCTGACGTGGGTCGCAACTCCTCCTCCACCTCCCTCACAACCAGGCATTGTTATAAGTCCTTTACCGTAAGATCTCAATGCACTGTGGTTGCTGTCCGTTCACGGACGCGCACGCGCGTGCGTGAGCGTCCGTGAACGGACAGAGGGGCAAGACTCTACCCCCCCACACCCACTGCAATATACAACCTTTGCTCTGTACGACCACGGAAATAATCGAGAAAGCACATATGTCCCATCGTAGCCACACCTTCCAGGTCATGTGTATTTCCCATCACAGCCACACCTTCCAGGTCATGTGTATTTCCCATCACAGCCACACCTTCCAGGTCATGTGTATTTCCCATCACAGCCACACCTTCCAGGTCATGTGTATTTCCCATCACAGCCACACCTTCCAGGTCACAGGTATTTCCCATGGCAGCCACACCTTCCAGGTCACGGGTATTTCCCAGGTCACACATTCAGCGAGGGATGCGAGCCTTGCAGAACTCCTGTGTCGAAGTTCGCTTCACAACAGGGCCTCTCTCATGCCCCCCCTCCCTTTTCCCCTCCTCAACCCCATCGTGAGTCCTTCCTCATTGCAGGTAATGAGGCGTACAAGGCACCAGAACCTGGTACATCCTTGATCAAGCGACCTGTTCAATACTGTTGGCACTCGCTTCTGTCTGTATCTTGTTTTGTATCTGCCAATATTGATATCATACAATTCTTTTTTCTTTCTTCTTTCATGTAGGAGGCACCAGTCATGGACGAACGCCTACATCAAGGCCAGGTCTTAATTGAAATATAGAAACAGAATTATGAAATGGAGAAAGAAAAGACATGGGAAAGTGTTCACGAATTTTTTGAGAAAGTGGAATTACCTGTCTTTTAAACTGTGGCACATCATAGTTATTGGGAAATACGTGGGAAGGTAGAAAGTTCTAAAAGACATGGTAAGGTAGAGAGTTCTAAAAGACATGGGAGGGTAGAAAGTTCTAAAAGACATGGGAAGGTAGAAAGTTCTAAAGCTTGGAGGTACAGGGGAAGAAGCAGGTATCAAAACGGCCCACCCTTGAGTTTCCGATGGCCACACAGTAATCATGTGACGCAGCAGCTTGGCGAGTATGTAGCTAGTGGTCCTTCCAGAGCTGGTCCGATGTGGTCCGGTGGCGTTTGGTCAAATCCTGGTCCATCCTCTGGTCTTCGTTTGGGCCCGTGGTGGTAAAGTGGTCTCGGCTGCTCATGTGGTCCATCCTCTGGTCTTCGTTTTGGGGTCCTGGTCTGCTAAAGTCCTCTAAACTTCCCCCCTTCTCCCAACCCCCTACCCACAGTCTCTGGTCTTCTTGGCTGGTCTAACCCCCGACCCATCCCCCCTTTCCCCTCCCCCTCCTCCCTGGAACCCTAGCCTCACAATTGACCTACAAGTCTGACGTCACTGACCTATTGTTTCTCCAAACATTGTCATATCTATTATTGTTTGGACGCGTTTAGAAAAAAAAAAAAAGAAAGAAAGAAAGGGGGAAAAAAAAGGCCAAGCGCTGGGCTTGTGGAGGGGAGGGAGGGGAGGATAGATGGATCACACTTGGGAGGGGGGGAGAAGGGAGAGAAAGGGGGTGGGAAGGGACAGTGGTAGAATAGTAGAAGTAACAGTAGAGTGGAGGGTTGTCTGGTCTACCCGGGCGCTTCTTCTTGAACAGAGACAATCGTTCATAAACTTTCCTATGTGCCTTTTATTACACCACCACCTCCTACACCAATCATGGTTCCTGGGGGGGGGGGGAGAAATTGAGACAAATGCCTTTCAGGTTAACCCTGGCTTTTTGGTAAGCGGACTGACTTTGGTGTGAAACATATGAGCATCAATACGCCTCTCGTGTTTCTACACACACACACACACACACACACACACACACACACACACACACACACACACACAGGTAGGGTTTAAAGGTTTAGTTTATTGGTTTATATTTGCGAGTGGCTGACACGGGGCGGTTTACCTGTACGGGGAGGAGGGGGTGGGGTTTATTTGTGCTAAATGGTGGGGGGGGGCGGGGGAGAGGGGAATCATGCGTCTTATGGGGTCGTGGTTAGGTTGTGGGAGGGTTGTGAGGGGTCGTTGTTAGATTGTGGGAGGGTTGTGAGGGGTCGTTGTTAGATTGTGGGAGGGTTGTGATGGGTCGTTGTTAGATTGTGGGAGGGTTGTGAGGGGTCGTGGTTAGATTGTGGGAGGGTTGTGAGGGGTCGTTGTTAGATTGTGGGAGGGTTGTGAGGGGTCGTGGTTAGATTGTGGGAGGGTTGTGAGGGGTCGTGGTTTGATTGTGGGAGGGTTGTGAGGGGTCGTGGTTAGATTGTGGGAGGGTTGTGAGGGGTCGTGGTTTGATTGTGGGAGGGTTGTGAGGGGTCGTGGTTAGATTGTGGGAGGGTAGTGAGGGGTCGTGGTTTGATTGTGTGAGGGTAGTGATGGGTCGTGGTTAGATTGTGGGAGGGTTGTGAGGGGTCGTGGTTTGATTGTGTGAGGGTTGTGAGGGGTCGTGGTTAGATTGTGGGAGGGTTGTGAGGGGTCGTGGTTAGATTGTGGGAGGGTTGTGATATGAAATGGATAGGGGTTTGAACACTGTTGGTCAGTGAGGATGTTGCAGTGTTGGAGGAAGGGGTGTGCGGTGGTTAGGTGGTGTTGGTGGGGATGTTTGGTGGTGTTGTGTTGGAGGAAGGGGTGTATGGTGGCGATGTGGTGGTGGAGGGAGGGGTAGAGGTAATGTGTGGTGGTGATACAGTGTTGGAGGAGGGGATGTATAATAGTGATGCAGTGTTGGAGGATGTTATGTTGGAGATAAGTACTGCGAATGATGAAACGTCGTGATTTTGAGGGGGATGTATGGTGGTGACGTTGTGTGCTGGAGGGGACTGTGTGGCGGCGAGAGAGAGAGAGAGAGAGAGAGAGAGAGAGAGAGAGAGAGAGAGAGAGAGAGAGAGAGAGAGAGAGAGAGACATGGCCTCCGGCAGTAACTCACAGTCCGTCTCGTTATGTTTATGACACTGCAACGTCGTGTGTGTGTGTGGGGGGGGAGGGGGGGTAGGTTGAGGAGGGGGAGAGGGAGTTCCTACTTCTTGACGAGGGGGGAGCAGACGGGAACTTGCTTGGGGGGAGGGGGTAAGTTGGGGGGGAGTGGGGGGGGGGTTGCCTGGATGTCTCTTGTTGACGGGGTTTAGACGGAGGGAGAGAGAGAGAGAGAGAGAGAGAGAGAGAGAGAGAGAGAGAGAG